>NC_043708.1:62730450-62864719 GCF_006229205.1 Suricata suricatta | reverse complement strand
GGGGTCAGAGACAACAAAGGACAGTAGACCGTTTAAAAGTGTATGACAAGTTTAGGGGAGAGGTAAGGATGAGATACAGGAGAATATATCTGGGTTGCAAGAAGGTGAAAAAGTAAGGGAGAAAGGAGAAAGGAAAATAAGGAGTAAAATTTAAAAGAATTGAGTAAAGAAAAAGGAAAAAGAGGTAATAATGACAAAGAAATAAGTACGAAACAAGTGAAGAAAAAAAATTTTTTTTATATTAAAAAAAAAAAGCAACAGCAGCTCCCCTGGTGGGTGGGCGTGGTTTGATGTGGTAGGTCTTGGAGTCTGTTCTCAGAGGCTCTGCCCCTGCCTGAGGCAAAATGTGAAGTATGCACCTTCACAGACTCAATTGCGGAGTCCCCACCCCCAGCCAGGATCTTGATTGCAATGGGGGAAAGGAAAAAAACAAAAACAAAAAACAAACAAACAAACAAACAAAACTGAGTCTCTCTTGGTTTCTGATAGCTGTTGCTCAAGGCACTGTGAGCTGCTGGAAATGAGCTGGGAGCTCCTGCAGTCTAAGTGTGCACCCAGGCCTCCTTGTCGGGGGTCACGTAGGTGTGGGCCCTATTTTTTCCTGTGGGCACCTGGGATTCGCACAGTCCGTGCAGGGGGCGAGGTGTGCTGTGGAAATGCGGTCTGTGATCCTGTTCCCAAAACCGAGTTCAAATTGCTCACCCCAGGTGCAGCCGCAGCCCCGGCCGCTTCTCGCCCGGAAGTCCGCTCCCCTGGCGCAGCCACACTCGAGTGGCTTTTCGCCAGGAAGTGCGCTCCCCTGTCTCTTCCCTTTGTCTCTCGGGCTCCTTGCGCTTCCCCCACGTTGGGCTGGGGATCTTGTCTCCCATGCCCGTCTGGCCTGGCCTGTTTTCATATCTCCCCCGTTCGCCCTCACTCATTCAGGTATCCTTGAGGTTCTATTCTTTCTGGAGTCCGTATTTTCTCCTTCCGCTCTCGCAGATGAGAGTAATATCCTTCTCAGTTCAATAAATGGGGTGGACAGAGTTTACAGAGCTCCCTTCCTCTCCGCCATCTTGGCTCCTCCCCCCACATCTCCTTGATCCATTCATCAGGTGATGGACATTTAGGCTCTTTCCACGACTTGGCTATTGTAGAAAGTGCCGCTATGAACATTGGGGTACATGTGCTCCGATGCATCAGCACTTCTGTATCCCTTGGGTAAATCCCTAGCAGTGCTATTGCTGGGTCATAAGGGAGTTCTGTGGATAGTTTTTTGAGGAACCTCCACACTGTTTTCCAGAGTGGCTGCATCAGTTTCCATTCCCACCAACAGTGTATGAGGGTGCCCGTCTCTCCACACCCTCGCCAGCATCTATAGTCTTTTGATTTATTCATTTTAGCAACTCTGACCACTCTGAGGTGGTATCTCAGTGTGGTTTTGATTTGAATTTCCCTGATGATGAGTGACACCGAGCATCGTTTCATGTGCCTGTTGGCGACCCCAGATAGCCAAAGTAATATTGAAGAAGAAAACCAAAACGGGAGGCATCACAATCTCAGACTTTATATTTATCTTCTTTATCCATTTATCTGTCAATGGACACTTAGGCTGCTTCTATAATTTAGCTATTGTAAATAATGCTGCAGTAAATATAGGACTGCCTATATGTTTTTGAAGTAGTGTTTTTTTTTTTTTCTTTTTTTCCATTTGGGCAAATACCTAGTAGTGGAATTACTGGATCATATGGTAATTCTATTTTTAATTTTTTTGAGGAATCTCCATATCATTTTACACAGTGGCTGCCCTGCTTTGCATTCTCACCAATATTGTATGAGACTTCCTTATTCTCCACATCATCACCAACACTTGTTATTTTTTGTGTTTTTGATTTTAGCCATTCTGACAGGTATGAGGTGATTTCACATTGTGGTTCTGATTTACATTTCTCTGATGATGTGTGATGTCGAGCATCTTTTCACGTCTATTGGCCATTTGTCTTCTTTGGAGAAGGGTCTGTTCATGTTTTCTTCCATTTTTAATGAAATTATTTGTGGTTTTTTTGGTGTTGAGTTGTATAAGTTATTTAAGTTCTTTATATGTTATATATTACATATTTAATATATAAGTTCTTCATATATTTTAGACACTAAAATTTTATTGGCTATCTCATTTGCAATTATCTTCCCTCAGTTAGTAGGTTGTCTTACTGTTGTTGATTGTTTCTGTTGCTGTGCAGAAGCTTTATATTTTGATGTGGTCCCAATATTTTTTGCTTTTATTTCCTTTGCCTCAGAAGACATAGGTAGAAAAATGTTGCTACAGCCAATGTCAGAGAGATTATTGCCTGTGTTCTCTTATACGATTTTTATGGTTTCAGATCTCACATTTAGATCTTCAGTACATTTTAAGTTTATTATTGTGTGTGCTGTAAGAAAGTGGTACTGTTTCATTCTTTTGCCTGTAGTTGTCATATTTTCCCAATACTATTTGTTGAAGAGACTGTTTTTTCCTCATAGCATATTCTTGCTTCCATTAATTGACCATATAATCGTGGGTTTATTTCTGGGCTTTCTATTCTGTCCTGTTGACCTATATGTCTGTTTTTTTTTTTTTTTTTTAATCAGTACTATATGGTCTGGATTACTACAGCTTTGTAGTCTATTTTGAAGCTGGGGATTGTGATATATCCAGTTTTGTTCTTGTTTTTCAAGACTGCTTTGGCTATTCAGAATCTTTTATGGTTCTGTACAAGTTTTAGGATTGTTTGTTCTAGTTCTGTGAAAAATGCTATTGGTATTTTGATAGGGGTGCGTTAAATCAGTAGATTGCTTTGGTCAGTATGGACATTTTAACAATATTTGTACTCCCATTATATGAGTGGTATATCTTTCCATTTGTTTGTGTCATCTTCAATTTCTTTCCTCAGTATTCTTCTTGGGAAGTGGAAGCTTGAGTCTGGCGCCTTAGACCACTCGGCCATCCTGACACCATTTTTCTTGCTTCTTGGGTGCCTGAGTGGCTAAGTCACTTAGGGATCCAACTCTTCATCTTGACACAGGTTATGATCTCGCAGTTTGTGGGCTCAAGCCTCTCATTGGGCTCTGTGTTGATGGCATGGAGCCTGCTTGGAATTCTCGCTCTCCTCTCTGCCCCTCACCTGCTTGTGTGCTGTTTCTTAAAATAAATAAATAAAATTTTTAAAAAAGGACTTTTCTTGCTTCTGAGGTAGGCCTACATTGCTATAAACTTCCCTCTTAGAACAGCTTTTGCTACATCCCAAGATTTTGGACTATTTGTGTGTGTGTTTGTGTGTGTGTGTTTTAATATTTATTTATTTTTGAGAGAGCTAGAGAGAGAGAGAGAAAGAGAGAGAGAAAGAAAGAGCATGCACACAAGTGAGGGAAGGGCAGAGTGAGGGGGACAGAGGAACTGAAGCAGGTTCTGTGGTGACAGCAGGGAGCCCAATATGGGGTTTGAACTCACAAACCATGAGATCATGACCTGAGCTGTAGTTGGACACTCACCTGACTGAGCCACTCAGGTGCCCTTAGTAGTTTTTTTGGTGGAGTCTTTTGGGTTTTTAAAAAATATTTAATATGTCATCTACAAATAGTGAAAGTTTGATTTCTTCCTTATAAGTTTGAATGATTTTTTTTCTTGTCTGATTGCTCTGGCTAGAACTTCCAGTAGTATGTTGAAACTGGTGAAAGTGGACATTCTTGTCTTGTTCCTGGTCTTAGGAGAAAAGCCCTCAGTTTTTTTACCTTTGAATATAATGTTTGCTGTGGATTTTTCATATATGGACCTCATTATGTTGAGATATGCTCTCTCTAAGCCTACTTTGTTGAGGGCTTTTATCATGAATGGATATTGTACTTTGTCAAATGCTTTTTCTAAATCTATTGAAATGATCATATAGTTTTTATCCTTTCTCTTATTGATGTGATGTAACCTTTGATTGATTTGCAAATATTGAACCACCCTTGCATCTTGAGAATAAACCCCACTTGACTGTGGTGAATGTTTTTTTTAAAATGTATTGTTGGATTCAGTTTGCTAATATTTTGTTGAGGATTTCTGCATCTATCTTCATCAGAGATAGATCAGAGGTTGTAGTGTCTTCATCTGGTTTTGGGATCAGGGTACTGTTGGCCTCATAGAGTGAATAGGGAAGCTTTCCTTTCTTTTCTATTTTTGGGGGATAATTTGAGAAGAATAGGTACTAACTCTTTAGCTATTTGATAGAATTCACCTGTGAGGCCACCTGGTCCTGGACTTTTGTTTCTTTGGCATTCTTTGATTACTGATTCCATTTCATTACTGGTAATTGGTATGTTCAAATTGTGGATTTCTTCCTGATTCAGTTTTGGGAGGTTATATGTTTCTTGGAATTATCCACTTTTTCTAGGTTATCCCAATTTATTAGCATGTACTTAAAATTGTTTTTTTAATGTTTTATTTATTTTTGAGGGAGAGAGCTTGTGTGAGAGTGGGAGTAGGATAGAGAGAGAGTGACAGAAGATCTGAAGCAGGCTGTGTGCTGACAACAGCAAGCCCTACGTGGGGTTCAGACTCACAAACTGTGAGATCATGACCTGAGCTGAAATCAGGTGCTTAACTGACTGAGCCACCCAGAGCCCCAGCATGTAATTTTTTTATAATATTCTCTTATAATCCATTGTTTTTCTGTGGTCTTGATTGTTACTTCTCTTGTTTCATTTCTGATTTTGTTTATTTGAATTCCTTCTTTCTCTCTCTCTATTTTTGATGAGTCTGGCTAAATGTTTATCAATTTTGTTGATTTTTTTCAACGAACCAGCTCCTAGTTTCCTTGATGTGTTGTGTTATTTTTTTTAGTTAGAATAATATATTTTTTATGATGTCTATGTAAACATATTCTAAAGGCACCAAATATAGTGAGAACAGTGGCAATAGTGCTAGACAGATATTTAATTAGTATGTGTACTTGAGTCATGTAATATATTAAGAATGGAGAGTTAAAAATATGGCAGATTTCCCTTTTGGACACTAACTGAATTGATTTTAATATATTACGTTGTAAGAATGCTTCTTTAGCTATTACACTGGCATACTGGCATTATGGGTTGTTCCCCCCAATTCTGAATTATTCAAAATAAGACTTAAAAGCACAATCATGATTTAAGTTTGAGATTAAGGCTGAAAAGTAAAGCATATTTTTTTTCCTTTCAAGTAGCCTAGAGGATCTTTTGGTAACTATAAATATTTTATTACTTTTTAAATATACTAAATATTCATTCAGTTGGTATCTATGGTAGACATTTCATATTTCGTTATTGTCCACATGGGATCTTATGATTCTGGAGAACAGAGGCAGTGGCTGCAGATTCTCTAATTCTTTACTTCCAGGCTTTGATGTAAGGCTAACTCTAGGGTATTGCATGAGACAAAGGAGTGAGAAACTTAGTCACCACTGTGTACAGCTTTGCTCACATAATCCCACCAAACTGAATTTACTATTTATTTATTCAAGTATAATTAATACAGTGTCATATTATTATCAGACATACAGTATAATGACTCAACAATTCTATTACTCAGCGCTCATCACAAAGTGTACCCTTAATCCCTTTCACTATCTCACCTCCCCCCCCACCCAAATGAATTGAGATACCCTTCAAATGAGGGACGATCATGACATAAGAATAAATGATGTATTGATTGTACCATGTACCCAGTATATTAAATCAGTTTGATTTCTCTCTTCCTTGTAGAAAAAGGGCTGGTGATACAAATGAAAGAGTCTTTTCTGTGCCCTTCATATCTGCTGCTGTGTCTGGCTGCTCCAGACCAGCTGCCACCTGCAGTCATGTACCCTGGCATGCTATTTGTGCTGAGAAAGAGCTTTTAAAAAAAATCTTTTGAGCATAAAAAAATAATAGGTAAAAATATCTGAGACATACTGGTCTCAGATGCTCCTAGGCATTTTACATAATATTAATTACATCAGGACTTGCACAATAAATGCTTGTTCAGGGAACTTAGAATACATGAGAGATTTTGTTTAATTTGAAACCTGAAGCACTGAGAAGACACCAGTTATGGAGGGGGAGGGGGTCTGCTGGGAAGAGGAGAATGGCAGAAATGAGCTTAGGAAGGTAGGTAGGGCCAAAGGGTCAAACCACATTCTCTTTTAGGTGAAAGGGAGTTACTGAAACAAACAAGCTTGACAATGTGTTTGTAGATATGAGCAGGTCCATGCTTCATCAGTTTTCCTTCATACATGCATTGTAATAGAAGTCTCCTAGAGATCATCTCCTTAACTCAAAAGAATGCTCCATTGGTGGAATGTGGGGCACTATGATAGGTGGGCAATTCACTGCCTCTCAGATCACATTTTATATTGGGTGACCTACATTTCTCCCATTAGAGAGTTCTTTCTCAAATTGTATCTGCTTCTATCAATGCCCAGGAGTCTGCAGAAGTACATTGTTAACATATAGCTGCTATGCATGAACCATTCATGTCTCCTCTTCAGTTATGGCTAATAAACTAGCTACCTAGTCATGACTTTCTTGGAGTGATTGTATATGGCAATATAATTTGTTAAGATGAGGTTTTTTCTTTTCTTTTTTTTTTTTTTTTGAGAGAGAGAGAGAGAGAGAGAGAGAGAGAGAGAGAGACAATACAAGTGGGGCAGGGTTAGAGAGAGAAAGAGAGAGAGAATCCCAAGCAGGCTCCAAGCTGTCATCAGCACAGGGCCTGCTGTGGGGCTCAAACTCACTAACTGTGAGATCATGACACAGGCTACAAATCAAGAGTCAGACGCTTAACTGACCGAGCCACCCAAGATGAATTTTTAAATCTTTAAATATGTTTGCCACATTTGCACTCTTTCTATCTCTATAAATAATATATATTAGAGTTTTTTATATAAACTTATGTAATTATATATTCCATATAATTATTACATTAGATCTATCTATAGATAATGTATATTAAATCATAAGAATAATCTTTAATATAGAGAACTAGATAAGAATTAAGTTCCAAAAAGCCTTATAGTTATATGTGAAATAGAGATTAAGATTCAACAACAGGAGCTATTTCAAATCTAAATTCTTGGCTTTGATTAATTTGTGTTCATATTAGGAGTCAGGCTCTGTATTCAGCCTTCAGATTTATTTTTAAGTGTTATGCATTGATGTTTACTGAGAACTTTTAGATTCATACATATTTATAAATGAAAGATTATTTATTTATTCTTTTTATGTTTGGATCTTTCTTATTTCTTACCCATCAAAAATAAAATGACCCTTAGAATTCAGACTTTTTCAAGACCACTGCCATATCTAACAAGATTATAGTGAGGAAAGCATTCTTTTGATTCTTTGTCTAAAAAAGCAAGTCTATACAATATATTCTGAGTGTTCCCTTTGAAAATATATATTATTATAAGCAATCAAAACAAAGCTGTCTTGCATAAAAATAAAATGAAATCAACAAATATTTACTGTATGTGTATAGTATACCAGAACCGGAGGAGTCACTGTGAGGGCTATGGAGTAGTGTATAATCTGTGCTTTCTGGGAGCTTACACACAGCCTAACAAGGGAGACAAATGTGAATGGAGGTAGGAGGGCGTGGAACCTAGGACACTGACATGAGTGGAGTACCTACTATGGCCTAGGAATTGTGCTATCTCATGTACTGCATGAGTTATCTCATTCATAGCAGAGGTCATCATCATACCTTAAATTCTTTAGTATTCGCTTTCCCACTCTCCACCCAGTCATCCAGCTTTCAGGTCATCCATAGTCCCCACCACCCTTGCTAACCCCCACATCTAATCACCATTAAATCCTGTTCTTGGATGCTTCCAGTGGCCTCCTGTCTGGTCTCAATGCCTCTATTCTCTTCCCTTAGTAGCCCATCTTCTTTCCACATTGTGCACAGAGAGAGTCCTCTAAAAAGCAAATATCATTAGATTAATTACAACTCTTTTGGAATGCAAGTAACAGAATTCTTTTAAAATAACCTAAGCAAAGGGGATAATTTATTATTATAACTACAGTGGTGTCTGTTGGGGCCCAAGGGCAGAATAAAAAGCGAGTCAGATGAAAGAATAGAAAGACTACAGTCCTTTCTTTCTGTGTCTTGTCTTTGCACCCATCTATGTATCTCTTTCATTCCTTATTTCATATCAGCTCTTTTTTCTAGCCTACGTGGCAGAAAATGACAGCCAGACTGAGCCTGGACTAACTCAGTTTCCATTTAAAATTCTTCACTGGATCAGTTTGGGTCAGATGTCACTCTTAGATCAATCACCAATAGTAATCAGGGTTATTTTGCAAGGTAACTATAAGCATGTTGTTGGAAGGAAGGAGGTGCAGTTCTTAGAAAAAGCATTTCTAGACAGATCAATCAGTAAGGATTTCTTGAAGAGGCTGAGCATTTGAGTTGACTGGAGCATATGGGTGAGTTAGGGGTAAGAGATAAGGTTGTAAAGATGGTTTTGGGTTCCAAAATTTCAAGGTTCTTTATGTGAATCTAAAAAGTTTGAGCTTTATCCTATAGACATTGGGAAGTATTGCAGTTTTTAAAAGGAGGTGACATGAATATTATTTAGGATACTTAATCTGGCAGTAGATCAGATATATTCTAATTGGGAGAAAATGGAGGCAGAGCCCACTTAGGAAGATGTTGCAGAAGTTGAATATGATGCTAAGGGCATTGGAAGAATGTGACTAAAAATATTAGGAAAGACACAGATTGCTTGGATAGAGTGGCGGCCCTTTGTTTTTTCATTTTCATGAAATTTTTGTGATGACCATACTGCTATTGAAGAAAATAAACTCAAAATAACAAACACAGGTTACATGTTTCATAATTCATAATGCTGAATCCATGCACTTCTGACAACTCAGTTACATTTCTGACATTTTCAAAATCTCTTTCCTTTGGGAGATATGGGGAGATAAGGGTCAGGGTGTTTTGTTGTTTCTTGTTTCCCCTCGTTTCACTTCCCACCATCACCACCCCAGCTTACCACATATTGGGAGAATATTATTAGAAATAGATACGAAGCTACAAAACTCTGGGGACAAGTTAGGCAGAGAGGCAGAGAGAGTGACAAAATAATGATAAATTGTTTTCAATTCAAAACTGGAATTCCTGTAACAAGGAGAAGTATCATAAACAGTACTGGATAGTGAGTCATTTTTAAAGTTCTGTCAAGTTTCCATAGCACTTTCTGTGAAAAGTTTACTTTAGCATTTATCACAGTGTATTCTAGCTGTCTGTCCATGTGGCCGCCTGCACACTGGGCTGTCAATTTCCTTAAGGAAGAGACTCTTGCTTATTAATCTTTATATCCATGGTGCTTGATATAGCATTTGATATATTTAGATGTCCAACAAATGTTGAATATCCTCCATTGATTACAGGATATTAAAGGTAGGGTCTGTGCCTCTTCATACACATTTAAGCTGCTTGGGAAGGGCAATGTAACACAAATTACTAATATACGAGCTACCAGCTTTTCTTCTGTCCTGGTTCTTTTGGATTTGTTTAAAAATAAGAATTGGGACCAAAAAAAGTATGAAGGACTAGAGGACTAGAGCTGGGTGGAAAGTTCTCTGGGGGCAGGTACAAAAGCAGGAAAGGACTAACTGGTAGGTGTGAGGACAGTGGATGGGAGAGGATACAGGGGATTTTAGGAAGTGTTGAAGTGAATTGTGCGTTCTCTTTTTGGTATTTGAGTTTTTTAAAAGTCCCTTTTGTTCTTGGATTGTGTTCTTTTGAAATCACCATTCTGGGATAGAACTACATGGGCCAGAGATATATAAATTTTTTATTTGTTTAGTAAGGATTTGTGGAAGGAAGGAGAAGAAAAAAGATAGCTAGAGACAGGACAGTGAGGGTTAGAAGAAATAAGGAAGGAATAAGGGACACATTAATGTCAGATCGCACAGAGGAGATCCATGAATGTAAACCATGTACCTTGATTTCCGTTTTGAAACTAGTACAGTTCCTCTGAATTATATATAATTTCCCCCTGAAATTAGTGAGAAATCCACTCAGATATAAGGGCCTGAGTTTCAGTGAGAGTCAAAAGCATCAGGAGAAGCTCATTTGGTATTAAGAAATAATCCAGCTGATCTTTTTTTTAATAAAAGAAATAAACACTGCATAGTAATTCTCATTAAAGAAGGAAGCTTTAATATTTAAAAAACCTCTATTACTAATTTTCAAAGTATATTATTTTATAGTAGAGACCAAAACATTTCCCCCCCAAGGAAATATTCCTCTTAAAATTGAGTATTTTTATATAGAAGCATCATTTTGGAAATCAATAAAAATAAATTTTTCAATGACATATTTAGATATTGAGACTAAAATAGTATATTATATTAGATTATACCCTGAGGAACTTTAAAATGCAACATCAAAAGTATTCAAAGGGCAACAGAAATAAAATGAATTTCAAGAATTAATTCATTTTTAGGAGCATGTATTACTACTATTAGGTAATGTAATCCCAAATGAAAAAATTGTAAATGTGAATAAACAAGCTAGAAGCTTAAAAATTTCTTGAGGCTTATTCACATTTTAAAAAGTCGAGCTATTGATGACAGAATCTTGGAATTTGAAAACAGAAAGGGAACTTCGAGATGATTTTGCTCAAACCTCTCATTTCATAGATGACTAAAATGTGCTATTTAGGTAGCCGCAAAACCAGTATATTCAACAATCCTTACCTATTGGGACTACACCTACTTTGACCTCACCATTCCTTCACCCAAACACTGCAACACACTCATGCTGAAACACAGAAGACTGAAAGCAACCTCAGAGTTCTCTGGCATTGATAATATCCCCTCATGCTGAGCTAAGAAAACCTTGAACCAGCAAGGCAGTTGTCTTTTTTTAATTGAGCTTGCCTCTATGTTAAAAGGGTGGATGTAGAGACAGTTGGTGACTCTACTGGAATGGTTGTGATAGCCAAAAGGAATTTTTCTTATCCTCATAAAACATGGTCCAAAGGTTGGAAACATGGTCCAAACTGGTGGTACAACCACCAGGTGGTTGTAGATGGGCTGCTCTTAGTGGGGGTATTGTCAAGTCAACCTAGAATGGCAGGATCTACAGCAGAACAGGCTGTTTTGCTACCACTGACCCATGTTACACTTAGAAAGGGTAGGATACAAGCTTCTCTCATGAAATAAATGAGCAAAGACAGTTCTATGAGCAAAATGGCCTTCAAATATCTGCTAAGGTGTGATTTCCCCATTTCCCAAACCCATCATGGAAATTAATCCAGCAACATTGCAGTTATTGATTTATATGCCTTTCTAGATGACTAGAAATAAATACCCTCAGGGTAGGAATAGTCTTTTTCCTCTTTCTATATTAAACACCTAGCACATGGCAGATATTAAATAACATTTTAAAAACTGAATTGTGTTGCTGTTGTTGTTTTTGGTCTTGTAGGGTCTTATCACCTATGTCTGTTTGAAGATATTCGAAGTGAATCTTGAAACAGTAATAATAACAAGATAAATTTGGAAAAAGTGCCTTTAATGTTCAAGTCTTTGTAAAGGATACAAAGGTGAATATGTCAAAGACTGTTCTTTGGGGAGGCTTATATAAACACTGGAAGTTTATTAGTGTGTTGGGTACCATAACAAAATACCAAAGACTGGGTGGCTCAAACAAAATAATTTCTTTCCTTACAGTTCAGGAGGCTAGGAGTCCATAAGTGCTGACAGGGTTAGTTTCCTTGAGGGGCTCTCTCCTTGCCTAGCAAATGGTGGCCTTCTCCCTATGTCCTCACATGGGTTTTCTTTGGTGTGTGAACATTGTTTCCGTCTCTTTGTGTATCCAAATTTCCTCTTCTAATAAGGACACCAGCCAGATTGGATCAGGGTCTACCCTAAAAACCTCATTTTAACTTAAGCACCTTGTTAAAGGTCCTATCTCCATATAGTCATATTCTAAGGTACTGGGCTTTAGGGCTTTAATGTATAAATTTTGGAGGACAAAATTCAGCCCACAGAAGGAAGAAAACAAGGGCAAATAGCTTTAATACCATTGAGCTCTGATGAGAGGAAACTGAAGGAAGGCAGCTCTGACAGGATGCCAGCAGGTGGGATGGAAGTCAGAATACCCCTGATAATTAGACAGGGCAGTCTCCTATTATTGGAGTCTAGAGGTATTTGGTGAGCGTTGAGAAATTTGGTTAGTTAAACTGGTTAACCTTTTCTGACACACAATTGTCTTCTGATTCAGATTTTTCTTAATGGATCTCACCATCCTTTTAACTTGGCCACCTGCTTGAGAGAGTTAAATTACAGTAGTGCCAGATCAGGCAGAGTTTTCATGTTTAAATCCAATAACCCTAACTGATGCACAAATTTGTACTCATTGTTAGAAACAAACATGGTAAACTATGTTCCTTTTGTGGCTCAGAACAGCAAGCTTTGCAGCAGAACTCTGAGATGGGAAGTTTGAGTCTTAAATGGTGTCTAGGATAATCAAGACATTATTGAAATCATTTTATGAAAACCAATACGAATTTTTAAAAATCTTACCGTTGTCTAACTGGGTGAGATAGCCTTGCATGAATTACACTCACAGTCTGTAACGTACAGAGCAGTAGTTTCTTAACACAAATTTTGGAGCTAGCCTCCTGGTATGAGTTCTATCCTGCCAGGTTCCATCCTCTGTTGCTTATTCTCAGGCAAATGGCTCCTTGTCAGTCTCTGTTTCCTTTGTGGTTTGTAAAATAAGAGTTTATGCTTTACTTATCTCTGTGTTCTCTGGCAAGATACTTATCCATTTCATAACTCATTCATCTGTGGAATAGAAATTGTAATACCTACTTCATAAAAGTTCCTTTCAGGATGAAATAAACAAACATATGTAGAGCACTTAAAATAGTACCTGGCATTCAGTAAGCATTTAGTAGGTATTAATCATCAGTAGTATAGTAACAAGTTAGTCCTGCTTACACATTTGTCACATGCATGAATGACACTGATTCTGAGTAGTAAGAAATTGGTGGCATTCTATAAGTTAGCACACATCCAAAATTCTGTGGTGTATGACCACTGGTAGAGAATGGTGGCTTATGCTAATAATGTGCTAGCAAAGACTTGGAAGTAGGATTCTGATGACCTCCTAGAATCTGTGCTGTGGTACACCTTTCCCAGGAAATAATGGTTGTTTTTTGAGGGGAAAAATCCCCAGAAAAATCAAATGATGGAGGAGGCTGTAAAACTCTTGCTTCATTTTTGATTTGGCATGGAAGGAAAGGCACATACCTCATTCAGAGCTGAAAGATGTGGAGGGAAGTTTTCATTTCAATTTTTTTTTTGTTTAGATAGCAGGGTCAGTTGGTGCCCTCCCAATATTCCTGCCCCTGTCCTTGCCAGTAGAGTCCTAATATTCTTTTGGTATCTACTCAGCACTCACTTGACATAAGTAAATCCTGAATAGTCTAAGTCAATGATGGTAAACTCCTCCCAAACATCCCGGCAGCCACACAAAGTCTGATTTAGTAAGGGGCGTGAGACACGTTATTGCCAATCCAAGATGGGATGTTTGGAATTATGGCAGACATCTTACAAGCTAGCTGTCAAAATGTAAATAATTTTCTCCTTTGAGTCAATAAGATTTAATCTAAGATAGAAACTTAAGCCTTGGTGTAAGAAACTTGAGCCTTTGGTGTCTCTCATGAAGTTTGTGGTTGTCTGGTTATTATATTCTAGATTTTTAGACTTTTGGTCCTGTGCATTCAAATATGGTGACAATTTTTAGAATTAAAAAAAAAGTGCTGCTTTAAATATATCATCTCTGATTCTTGTTTTCACAAATATCCTCAATCAATCCCTTATTTTTTATTTATTTAAAAAAAGAACATTTTTTTTAACATTACTTATTATTGAGAGACAGAGAGAAAAGGGCATGAATGGCAGAGAGGTAGAGAGAGAAGGAGACACAGAATCCGAAACAGGCTCCAGGCTCTGAGCTGTCAGCACAAAGCCCAACGCAGGACTCTAACCCACGAACTGTGAGATCATGACCTGAGTTGAAGTCAGATGCTCAACAGACTGAGCCACCCAGCTGCCCCAATCCCTTATTTTTTAAAGATGATAGCTTTATTGAGACATAATTCCTTGACTATACAATTCACCAATTTAAACCATGTAATTCAGGGGCTTTTAGTCTATTCACAGAATAATGCATCCATCACCACAATCAATTTTAGAATATTTTTATCACTCTGGAAAGAAACTTTATAACCATTAGCAGTCATTTCCCATTTATACTTCAAAACCCAGATACAGGCAACCACTAGTTTGCTTTCTGTCTCTATGGATTTACCTGTTCTGGATTTCTCATATAAGTGGAATCATATGTAACCTTTCATGATGGGTTTTCTTTCACTTGGCATTATGTTTTCAAGATTCGTCTGTGTTGCGGCTTTTATCAGCATGGCATTTCTTTTTATTGCTGAATAATATTTCATTGTATGGATATACCATATTTTATTTATCCATTTCATCAGTTGATGGACATTTGGGTTATTTCCAATTTGAGGCTATTATGAATAATGTTGCTGTGAACATTTGTACCAATTTTAGTATATGTGCTGCCGAAGTGAGCACACTGTGAACATTTGTATACAAATTTTTGTGTGAACATGTTTTTAATTCTCTTGGATATATACCTAGAAGTAGAATTATTGGGTCACATGGTAACTCTATGTTTAACCTTTTGAGTAACTGCCAGACTGTTTTCCAAACTACTTATACGTTTCACATTTCCACCAGCTGTATGTAAAGGTACCAATTTCTCCACATCCTCATCTGTCTTTTTTTTTTTTTTAATGTAAGCTCCACACCCAATGTGGATCTTGAACTCACAACCCTGAGATGCAAGAGTTGTATGTTCTACTACCTGAGGCTGCCTGGTCTTCTTGATTGTAGTCATTCTGTGGGTGTGAAGTGGTAGCTCAATACAGTTTTAGTTTGCATTTTCCTGTTGGCTAATGATAATTGAACATCTATCATGCACTTATTGGCCATTTATATAAATTCTTTGGAGAACTATCTATGTATGTCCTTTGCCCATTTTTAAAAAAGTAATAAATTTTAAGAGTAGTTTATAGAAAAAAATGAGCAGAAAATAGAGTTACCATACACTCCCTTGCCCACAGCTCCCCCTTCCTCCCCTCCCAGCTTCCCTGTTATTAATATCTTGCATTAGTGTGGTACATTTGTTATAACTGATGAACCACTACTGACACATTATTAACTGAAGTCCATTGTTTACATTAGGTTTCACTCTTTGTGTTGTAGTTTCTGTGAGTTTTGACAAATTTATAATGATGTGTATTCACCATTATGATATCATACAGAATAGTTCCACTGCTCTAAAAATCCCACATTCCACCAATCATCCTTCCTGCCTCCCCTTCCTCCAAACTTCTGGCTACCACTCATTTTTTTACTGTCTCTATAGTTTTGCCTTTTTCAAAATTTCATGTAGGTGGGATCATATTGTATATCATTTTTACAAATAGGCTTCTTTTAGTTAGAAATATGCTTTTAAGGTTCTTCAATGTCTATTCATGGCTTAATTTTCCTTTTATCACTGAAAATATTCAGTGTATGGATGCACCATAGTTTATCTATTCATCTATTAAAGAATATTTGGTTCTTCCAAGTTTTAGACATTGTAAGTAAAGTAATTATAAACATTAATGTTCAAGTTTGTGTGTGGACAATATGTTTCAACTTATTTGGGTAAATACTAAGGACTACAATTGATAGATCATGGTAATATGTTTGGTTTTATAAGAAACTACTAGTCTGTTTTCTAAAGTGGCTGAATCATTTTGCATTCCCATCAGTAATAAGAATTCCTGTTTCTCCCTTTGTGTTTTTTATTTTTATTTTTGTTTTATTTTATTTTATTTTATTTTAGAGGCCAGATAGGGTCAGAGGGAGAGAGGGAGAGAGAGAATCTCAAGTAGCCTACATGCCCAGCACAGAGCCTAGCACCGTGGTCTATCTCACAACTGTGAGATCATGTCCTGAGTGGAAATTAAAGAGTAGTACACTTAACTTACTGAGCCATCCAGGCCCCCCTCCCTTTGTCCATTTTAAAATTGGGTTGTTTTTTCATCAGGTATATAATTTGCAAATTTTCTTCTCATTCTGTATTTTTAAAAATATTTATTTTTATTGTTTATTGCTAGTGTAGAGAAATATAATTAATTGTTGTATCCTGTTTTATTATCTCTAATTGTTTTCAAAAGATTAATCAGGATTTTCTATATATGAGATCACATCTATCTGCAAATAGAAAAAGGTTGACTTTCTCCTTTCCAATCTGCATGATTTGTATTTCATTTTCTTGGCTACTTGCCTTGGCTAGAAATTCCAGGACAATATTGAATCTAAGTGGCTAAAATGTATATCTATGTCTTGCTTCTGATCTTAGGGAAAAAGCATTCTGCCTTTGCCATTAAGTATAATGTTAACTGTGGGTTTTATGTACAGTTAATGTCCTGTGGATTAATTGTGGATGCCCTTTATAAGAGGTGCCTTGAAAGAGGAGAGATACTACAATAACCAAATCATGGAAGGAGCCTAAATGTCCATCAACTGATGAGTGGATCAAGAAGATGTTGTATAAATGGGGAGGGAGGAAGAGAGGTGGTGGTGATGGAGGAGGGCACTTGTGGGGAAGAGCACTGGGTGTTGTATGGAAACCAATTTGACAATAAACTATTTTAAAAAAAGAACATGTGGTATATATATACAATGGAGTACTACATGGAAATGGGAAAGAATGAAATCTGGCCATTTGTAGCAAAGTGGATGGACCTCGAGGGTGTCATGCTAAGCAAAATAAGTCAGGCGGAGAAGGACAGATACCATATGTTTTCACTCATAGGTCTAACAGGAGAAACCTAACAGAGGACCATAGGGAGGAGAAGGGAGAAAGAGAGTTGGGGAGAGAGAGGGATGCAAATCATGAGAGACTCTTGAATACTGAGAATGAACCAAGGGCTGAAGGGGGAGGAGGAGAGGGGGAAAGGGAGGTGATGGTCATGGAGGAGGGCACTTGTGGGGAAGAGCACTGGGTGTTATATGGAAACCAAATTGACAATAAAACTATATATAAAAACGAAGAAAGAGGAGAGATAGCACGGAAGCAATGGAAAAATAGATGTTGGTGGATCTGATTTTGAAGGTCTTTTTCCCTGCTTTTTGGATAAAGCCCTACAGAGAGAGCAAAACCTATGATTATTTGAGGTGTCCAAGAAGAAAGTTGACTATGCATGATCCATGTAGGCAGAACTAGGGTTTGAAATAGAAACTCAGTGACATAAAAAGAGTCCCTCAGATCAATGGGACAGAATAGAGAACCCAGACACGTACCCACAAACATATGGCCAACTAATCTTTGACAATGCAGGAAAGAATATTCAATGGAATAAAGACAGTCTCTTCAGCAAATGGTGCTGGCAAAACTGGACAGCGACATGCAGAAAAATGGACTTGGACCACTTTCTTACACCATACAGAAAAATGAACTCAAAATGGATGAAAGACCTAAATGTAAGACAGGAAGTCATCAAAATCCTAGAGGAGAAAGCAGTCAGAAATCTCTTTGACTTTAGCTGCAGGCAAGGGAAATCAAAGCAAAAATGAACTATTGGGATCTCATCAAAATAAAAAGCTTCTGCACAGCGAAAGAAACAATCAGCAAAACTAAAAGGCAACCGATGGAATGGGAGAAGATATTTGCAAATGACATATCAGATAAAGGGTTGCTATCCAAAATCTATAGAGAACTTATCAAACTCAACACCTAAAAATCAAATAATCCAGTGAAGAAATGGGCTAAAGACATGAAGAGATACTTCTTCAAAGAAGACATCCAAATGGCCAACCTACATATGAAAAAATGCTCCACATCATTCACTATCAGGGAAATACAAATCAAAACCACAATGAGATACCACTTCACACCTGTCAGAATGGCTAACATTAATAACTCAGGCAATAACAGATGTTGGTGAGGATGTGGAGAAAGAGGATCTCTTATGCACTGCTGGTGGGAATGAAAACTGTGCAGCCACTCTGGAAAATAGTATGGAGCTCTCTCAAAAAATTAAAAATAGAACTACCCTACGATCCAGCAATGACACTAGTAGGAATTTATCCAAGGGATACAGGTATGCTGTTTTGAAGGAACACATGCATCCCAATGTTTATAGCAGCACTATTAACAATAGCCAAAGTATGGAAAGAGCCCAAATGTCCATCGACAGATGAATGGATAAAGAAGACAAATATATATGACTTCACTAATCTGAGGACTTAAAGATACAAAAGAGATGAACATAAGGGAAGGGAAGCAAAAATAATATAAAAACAGGAGAGGGACAAAACATCAGAGATTCTTAAATACAGAGAACAAAGAGAGGGTTGATGGAGGGGCTGTGGGGAGGGGGATGGGCTAAATTGGTAAGGGACATTAAGGAATCTACTCCTGAAATCATTTTTGCACCATATGCTAACTAACTTGGATATGTATTAAAAAACAAATAAGTTGGGGCGCCTGGGTGGCTCAGTCGGTTAAGCCTCCGACTTCGGCTCAGGTCAGATCTCACGTTGGTGGGTTCAAGCCCCTCGTCGGGCTCTGTGCTGACAGCTAGCTCAGAGCCTGAAGCCTGCTTCCGGTTCTGTGTCTCCTTCTCTCTCTGACCCTCCCCTCCCCCTCTCATGCTCTGTCTCGCTCTGTGTCAAAAATAAATAAAACATTAAAAAAAATAAAAAAATAAAAAACAAATAAATTATGTTAAAAAAGAGACACATAAAAAAAGAAATAGAAACTCACTTAACTTGTAGGAAAACAAACCAAGTTATATTTCTACCTCATGGAGACTGGGAACTGACTTTAATCACTGTACTATTATTAATCATGAAATTGCTTTTACATAAGGTCTTTTTTCACTCATAATTAATAGTAGGTATATATAGTAATAAGTCTAAGTAGTGTACTTTTTTTGGATGGCAGTCCTGTTCAATATGAATCAATCCAGTGAATAAAATTAGTGAATAAAATTTTAAAATTCTATAACATTTTTTGGAATTGATTTGTTAGGGAGTCTCCTGTGAATATAGCAGGGTATTTTTAATTTATTTGGAGTCAGAGAATAATGCATTTATAGAAAAGACAATCTCATTTTACACAGAAATCAATGACATTTTAGCTTTTAAAGACGGTTAGATTTGAATCTTGACACATTCCCTTTTGCACATTTAAAGAAAATATTCATTTATATAAAATTAAAAAATTATACTTTTTTATTTTGTAGAATTGTTGTGTAATCAGGAGCAGGATTTCAAGCAAAATATGGACATACATTATGATTTTCCTAGCAAGATAATTACTATGCTGCATTTTAATTAAAGGAAAAATCTATCTAAGTTCTAGACTTTGGCATCTGAATTCAAAACAAAAATACTTAAAATACTCTTTTCCCTACCTTTTCATGTATTTACTCATTTTAGGAAGTGTACATTATTTTTTAAATGCTTATATCATTTCTTCTTTTTGAAAACTAAGAAAGTATAGATATTGTTGCTATGTCT
Organism: Suricata suricatta; assembly: GCF_006229205.1. NCBI lineage: Eukaryota > Metazoa > Chordata > Mammalia > Carnivora > Herpestidae > Suricata > Suricata suricatta. Next base: position 62,845,078 of record NC_043708.1, on the reverse strand, counting down.
CTGCAACATAGTCACTTATTGTCATCCTGTCTTATGGCATCAAACCCTACCACCTCATTGAAATTCCCCTCTTAGAGATAACCAGTGACTTCTTATCTCCAAATCCAATAACTCACCAGTATCTACTGCTGGTCTTTTCCTCCATTCTTCTTTGCTTTCTGTGGCCTAGTATTAATCTGCTTTTTCTACTACTCAAACTATTCCTGTTTCTTTTGCTGGCTCCATTTCTTCTTATTTGTCCCCTAGGTGTAGACATATTTCATGATTGTGTTCTTAGCTCTCTTTTCTTGCCTATACATGCTCATGGTTTCACTTGATTTCTTTCTGCATATATTCCCTGTAGTCAGTAGCTATTATCATGATCAGGATATCCATACCCCTCAGTATCCATGGAATCATTGGGGTAGCAGGAAAGATAAAACCTGGCTTGCAAAATTTTAGAATCTAACTGTCATTTTTGGGATGAATCCTAGCCTTATAGAGGTCAGGAAGGTGATATAATACCTAAGATGGATTCACAGGAATTAACCTTGACAATGGTTTATATTTTACCTCAATAAACTGCAAACTCCATGAAGAACTCTCTGTTGTATCCTTTGCATTTAGCAAAGTGTCTTGTCACATATTAAGTGCTAAAAAATAAAGACTGGCACATATTCAACATCCACACAGTTTCAGCTACTTCTCAGTTCTGCTTCTCTTATGCCACACTAAGTTTCATGAGTAGGAGGTGGGTGGGAAGAACCTTATTGTACATGAAGATGTTTGTTGAGTGGTTACTTGAGTTCTCTCAGGATATGACATATAGCATCCAGTCATAAGGCCTGGAAAGGTTCCTAGATGGCTGCAGATACTTTAGAGATGAAGCTATTGCTGTCTAATTTTCATGAAACCTCAAAATTCCTTAAGTCCTAACAATACCATCTAACTATAGCTCAGTTCCAAGAGAATTATACATTATTGTACATAAAAAGGAATGCAAGGAAGGGTCTATAAGGAACCTAGAAGAAAAGGAATCAATGGGTAAAACTTTGATATCAGGTTTCTACCTCTGTCTGGGAATACAGTGGACTGATCCACCAGGAAGAAGCATTACTGTCCCTTGGCAAAAGTCTCTCTGTAGCTTAAGGAATTCGTGAAGCAATTCGTGAACCACTGACATTGTTCAGCTTATTCTTATAGCTCTGATTCTGTGATAAGCAAGAAGGAATCAGATATTCTATCTACCTACATAGACTTTTTACAGGTATTAACTAACCAAGGTGAGCTCTACCACTGAGTTGATAGATTAAGTTTTTTATTTTAAAATTAAAATTCTGACTTTACATCAGCATGTAGTTTTAGCATAAGTTAGTTGTCTCAAACCCAGTCATTTCTAGATACACTGACAAAATAGAATTACATTGACCTGAAAAACTGGACGTCATACTGGGCAACTGTAGTGGCTACAAGAAGGACATATTACCATGTGAACAGGAAGCTGACCCCTTAGACAACATGTCTGGCTCTTTTGTTTCTGACTCTGAAATCTCTATTTCATACCACTAGCTCTACCTTCTCTTGAGTTCCAGTCATCTGGACATCTCCATCTGGATATCTCAGGTCTGTCTCAGACTAATTTCTAAATGCAAACTAATCATCTCAAACTCCTAGTCCCATATTCCTGCTTTGGATTTCTTCATAGGACATCCAGCCTTCATAGCACTTGTTTGTTTTATCCACTGTCTTCTTCCTCCACCAGAATGTAAACTCTATGAAGGCAGGAGTTTTTGTATGTTTTGTTCATTGCTGTATTTCCACTACTTACAAACGGGTGAGGTGTGAGGTGAATACTAAGTGGATATTTGTTGAATGAATCTTTATACCAGACTTGCTCTTTTCCTGGACTAATGCCCTTACTAGTGTTAATAACTCTATAATTTTCTAGTTTATTGAGACTCAAATCTTTATACTCATTCTTGACTCTTCCCTATTCTCCTCCCATATACATTTAGTAAGCAAGTCCTTTCAGTGTTGTTTACAAATCTATTTTAGGTTAATGTCATATTTTCCATTCTCCTTGCCACCATTATAAGATAGATACTTGAAAACTCTAACTGGGACTATGAAATAGAAATTTATTGTCTCATGTTCTATACGTGTTTGTTACCCTAGTTGATCTTACATATCGCTGCCAGATCAATCTTACTTGGAGCTCAGCTCTCATTATGTCACTCCCTTACTTGAGACTTGACATTGTTTAAATACAGAATCCTCATCCTGCCATTTGAAACTGCCACAATATGACCCTAATCTGTCACTTCAGTTTTATCTCATACTTTTCCTTTACAGATTCCTTATGGTAAAAACTGGGCTACTTGTTCTTTGAATACTCTTTGAACTTTCCTACCTCTGTACTTTTTTCATGCGATTACCTACTTCAGTAATGTTTACTACCAGATGTTTCTTGTGTTATTTGTTTTTATAAAGCTAAATAATATTCATATAATACAATCCTTTGAGCCATCAGTTTTAAAAATTGACTTGTGATAGATGAGAGTTTAGCTCTTTTACACGATCACGCTTCACCTCTGTGTCAGGTATCTCTTGTTTGGCCCTTCAGTTCCACCCTTCACCAGCCCTTTCTCCCAGTAGTCTCACCTGTGTGGACTACCTAACTGGTTCCCATACTCTATGGCTCCCCGTTGGGTTTGGTTAACAGGAAGCAGAAAGGAAGCCTGAGGAAGGGAAGAGAAAGAGGCAAGGGTATTTTTTACCCAACTCCTTCCCAGCGTTTCTCAAACAAACATCATTGTTCTTTTCAAAGTGGCCTATCCTCACAAACTTCCTCCTTTGGGTTTTAGTAACTACTCCCTCCCTTTCTTCTTTGGGATTAGGGAGTCTAATCCTGTGAATCCTTTATATTCTGCCCACACCTTTCTGAATAATCCCCTTGCAAAGGTATCCTTCTGGCTTATCCTAATTTGATTTTCTTCCTCTTAGGATCTGACTGACAGGTATACTCTCCTACCATCCTCTTAATTTAGTTAAATTGAAATTTTTGGTTAAGTCAGAATTTATTGTTTATAATATTATGACATTACAAATATCAGTAATCCCTAAGTGTATTTTCTTTCTGGCATAGCTTTTACTTTTCCACAAGTTTGTTATTGTATCATTATCTCATTTTCTGTGTCATTTTTGCTAATTCTTCTCAGGAAGACATTGACTCACACATTCTATAAATTCAATTTATTCCAGGAAACTTTGCTCCTGGGCCTTACCATCTTTCTGTTCAATCATATTTAAGAATTGTCTGGACCTGATATCAATATCTTCAAAATCCTATGAGTTTCTTTTTCCTGGCTTACTCTTTTGCTTTCCTGAAGCATGTACCTCTAGTAGCTTCCCAAGAAATGATACATAGGACTAAACTTTAAGTGGCTTTGAATATCTAAAGAAGTCTTTGATCATTTGGTTGGGTATAAAATTCTTGGTTAAAAATGGATTTTCTCTCAGAATTCAGAAGACCTTTCTTTATTATCTTTTAATTTATTGTGTTTCTCTTGAAAAGTGCAGTGTCATCTAATTTTTTAACTTTTAAATGTGACTTTAAGAAGTGTTTAGGAGATGTGTCTTTGTTTTGGTCTTTTGATGTTTTGACTATGGTGGCCTTTGATATACTATTTCAGTCTGAAGATATGTGTTCTTCAATCTTGACATTTTTCTTGCATTATTATAGAAGACATTCTTAGTTGCCTGGTCAATAAACATTCTCCCCACATTCCTTGCTAACAGAGTTCTGATTTTATTTTAGGCAGCAATGTGCCCATAATAGCTAAAGCCAGTCATGGCAATCCCATTCTTATTTGCCAGATACAGTACTTATTTTTCCATTTTATCTAGTAACTAATGGTGGCCATGTAATGCTTTTCTGGTCGAGGAAATAAAATAAATCTGCTGGAGGGTGGGGGTGCTTCAGTGAATGGTTTTATTTTCTGATATGAGTTAGATGCATGGGAAGAGCTCATTGTATTGTCTCTGTTTTCCTGCTTTGTATGTGATTATGAAAGGGAAGGTTGTCATTTTAAAATTGTGATGGCCATTTTTTTAAATTTATGAAACAAACCTAAGGACCAAATGCCAAAACACTGAGAAACAGGAGAGTTGGTTGAGTCAAAGCACCAAACCTAGAAACTTTTATTACGTAGCCTCTTTCTTTCTTTCTTTCTTTCTTTCTTTCTTTCTTTCTTTCTTTCCTTCTTTCTTTCTTTCTTCTTTCCTTTCTTCTTTCAAGTAGGCTTCATGCCCAACACAGAGTCCAGTGCAGGTCTTGAACTCACACCCCTGAGATCAAGATCTGAGCTAAGATCACAAGTTAGATGCTTAGCCAACTGAGCCACCTAGGCATCCCACCTTAGCCACTTTGTGTTTGGTTATTTTGTCAGCTGACTTCTTTTTAATTTTAATTTTTAATTTTCTTTTTAATTTTTAATTTTTTCCTGTTTATTTATTTATTTTGAGAGGGGAGGGAGACAGAGAGAGAGAGAGAGAGAGAGAGAGAGAGAGAGAGAGAGAAAACACATGTAAGTGGTTAAAGGGCAGAGTGAGAGAGGAGAGAGAGAATCCACACTGTCAGTGCACAGCCTGATGTTGGTCTCAACCTCATGAACGGTGAGATCATGACCTGAGCCAAAATCAAGAGTCAGAGGCTTAACTGACTGAACTACCCAGTCATCCCCAAATGACTTCTGACTAACACATACTTCATTGATAAGTTTCCCTCCTTCATTTTCTCTGTTCTTTTTCTGGAACTCCTATTAGTTGGAACTCCTAGATTAATTTTTTACCTTTTTAACCCCTTCTCTTTTTTCCTAATCCTTTTTTTCATTGTTCTAATTTTCCAGAAAATTTCCTCCATTTTAGCTTTCAACCATTCTACTGAATTGTTAATGTCAGCTATTCGTTTTTTAACTTCCAAGACTTCTTCTCTGATAGAAGAAATGTATCTTGTCTTGTTTTCATGGATGTAGCATTGTCTTGTAAATCTGAGACTGTTAACTTTTGTTTTCAGAAGTTTTCTTTTGCTACCTGCATTGTCTCTATTTCTTTTTAGTTACTGTTTTCTGTTTGTTGTCCTTTAGGTTGGAGGATTTCCTCAATTGTAGGGTAATACTAGGTTGTTTTTTTATATTTGCAAAAAGTCCAAAAAGCTGAATGGATGCTTTATGTATGTGAGTGGACTCCATTGTAGGGTGATGGGGAACCAAATATGTTTTTGTTTGAAGACACCCTAACATAGAAGTATTTGTAAATATTTTCTTTCAGGATTTTAATTTCTTCAAAGAAGAACCATCATAGAGGTATGCATACTGGCAAGCATTGTAGGAGGGAAGGTGGTGGTGATGCTGTTTTTGGTGCTGGTGAAAGTGACTATGGGGCCCACAGTTCACTACCTAGACTTAATCCTTCTCAGTAATGTGCAGTAAATATTATCAACTAGCTCTCTGAAAGAAAAAAAAAAAAGGAAAAAAAGCCATGATTTGTAGCACTAGCCAATATTTGAAGTATAAATATTCTTACTATGTCTAATTTGAAGCTACCAATATATCACTATGAGTTGGGAAGAAATGCACAGTAGCTCAGCATTATATAGTATTTCTACTGTAATACTATATATGTATGTATATATATAAATGCTATAAATAGCTTTAAGAGAATAAATACTAGTAATATGTAGTAAAAAATAATTAGGAAGTTATGAGCTTTGAGTATCTCTTATGTTCATTTGACACAATTGATTTTTTGTAAGCTTATATAACTTAATTTTTAAAATGACTGTGTTTGGGGTACCTGAGTGGCTCAGTGAGTTGAATGTCCAACTTTGGCTTGGGCCGCGATCTTGTGGTTGACAAGTTTGAGCCCCACATTGACTCTGTGCTGACAGCTCAGAGCCTGGAGCTTGCATTAGATTCTGTGTCTCCCTCTCTCTCTGCCCCTCCCCTGCTCATGCTCTGTCTCTCTGTCTCAAGATAAGTATAAACATTAAAAAATAAAATATAAATAAAAAAGGGGGGAAAAGAGTTGGGGAGAGGGAATGAGGCAAATCATGAGAGACTTTTGAATGCTGAGAATAAACTGAGGGCTGAAGAAGGAAGGGGGAAGGGGAAGGGGGTTGATGGTCATAGAGAGGAGCACTTGTGGGGAAGAGCACTGGGTGTTATATGAAAACCAACTTGGTAATAAACTATTAAAAAAATAAATAAAAAGTAAAAAATAAAAATGACTGTGCTTAACAATTAGCTTGCAAAATTCCTAGATATTTAACCCTCAGTTCTTGTGCGCTGGGGCGAACTAGCTCTGGAGCATCGCTGCTGCTTCTAGTCTAGGGCCACTTTACTGTGTCTGTTTTTTCTAACTCTCTAGTTTTGATTTTCTCCTAAAAGTATAGTTCTAGTATCCTGCAAGGGGGTGGAGGGGGATAAAGGGTGATGGCCTAATTGCATGAGTTGTGAGTAAGTTAACCTAGGCATCTTTAGCTTGCTGTATACACTTTCAATAAATCCTAATATATTCAGCACCATACATAACTCTTGCCTTTTAAGATACCTGGTGCCACAAAGCCTTGAGCTCTCTTTGGCTTTTGCCAGCAAAGTGAGCTTCTCTGCTAGTGCTTGTGAGCAGGTGCTCTGCTTTCCAGTTGCTGCTGTTCCTTCTGCTTCTTATCTTCTAAGTAACTTGTTATTATCTTATCTCCCATTTTCTTTGTTCTTGTGGATTTACAAGTTTATATTTACTTCCCCCTTTTTGGTGGGAACAGATAAATAAGTGTGTTCAATTAGTTTTATTCTAAGTTTATTTTTGAGAGAGAGACAGAGAGAGGCAGAGAGAGAGAGAGAGAGAGAGAGAGAAAGAGAGAGAGAGAGAGAGAGAGAGAGAGAAAGAGAGAGAGAGAGAGAATCCCAAGCAGGCTTCTCACTGTACAGAGCCCAGTAATAGGGCTCAATCTCATGAATGGTGAGATCATGACCTGAGCTGAAATGAAGAGAGAGATGCTTAACCAACTGAGCCACTCAAGTACCCCTAGGTTTTTTTAATTGAAAGGAGAATTCAGTAAGTATTATAGTTAACATTTGTTGAATTGACTTAAGATTCCGTGGTAGCAACTAAACTTTGTCAATTAATAGGACCTCACTAACCAATGGTTTAATATATTACTGTATTCTAGGCCATAAGCTATCCACTTTGAGTTTTCTTCTACATTCTTTTTTGTAAATGTTTTATTATCATTATTATTTTTAAAGATTATTTGTTTTTGAGAGAGAGAGAGAGAGAGAGAAAGCAGGGGAGGGGAAGAGAGAGAGGGAGACAGAGAATCTGAAGCAGGCTCCATGCTTTTAGTGTACAGCCCAACTGCAGGGCTTGAACCCACAACAGTGAGATCAGGACCTGAGCTGACGTTGGATGCTCAACTAACTGAGCTACTCAGGCACCCCTAAAATAAATTTTAAATTTTAGAATAGTTTTAGATTTATAAAAAAAAGTTGCAAAGATTGTACAGAGTATTTTCATATTCTTCAACCCCACTTTTCCTTATTACAAACATCTTACCTTTGTACATTACATTTTTCACAAATAATGAACTAATATTGATACAGTAATTTTAAAGTCCATACTTTAGGCAGGATTCCTAAGTTTTTACCTAATACACTTTTTCTGTTCCAGGACCCCATCCAGGATACCACATTACATTTTTGTTTGTTTGTTTGTTTTTTCTTTTCTTTTTTAAAAATAGTTTATTGTCAAATTGGTTTCCATATAACACCCAGTGCTCTTCCCACAAGTGCCCTCCTCCATTACCTTTGATCATTATGTCTTCTGAGCCTCCTTGTGGCTATGACAGTTTCTCATACTTTCCTCGTTTTTGATGACCTTGACAGTCTTAAGGAGTACTAATTAGCTATTTTATAGAATTTCTCTCAACTGGAATTTCTGTGATGTTCTTTTCACGATTAGATTGTTTTTCTTTGTAGGAAGATGATGGAACTGGAGTGCCATTTTCATCACATCATATCAATACGGTTCTAATGCTAACTACCTGGAGTTAGCACAGACTCCAGATTAAGAGCACAATTCCAAGCAAGAATGGCTGACATAATTTAGGAAAGAGTTATATTTAAAATTACACCTTTATTATAATAGATACAAAACACTCATGGAATCAGGGTGTGTCATTCTCCTGGCACAGTATGTGTTCACCAATCAGGAAGCTTGCCTGGGCCTTGGTGTTCAGAGTTTATACTGGGGTTTCATTACATAAGCACAGTTGATTGACTCATTAGCCACATGATTGAACTCAATCTCCAGTATACCTCTCCTCCGTGGAGGAGGGAGGGCTGGGCTGATAACTCCTGGGCCAAAGCTCCACCTCTAATCATATGGTTAGTCTTTCTGTGGCATGGTCAGCTTCTGCCATAAGTCCTTTTGTTAGCATAAACTCAGGAGTGGTCCAAAGGATTTAAAGATGACAAAGATACTAGTACTTGGGAAATCCCAAGGATTTAAGAGTCTCCCTCTCAGGAACCAGGGATGAAAGCCATTCAAATTTTTTATTTCACAATTGTTACATATTATCAACACGACTTATTACATTTATGTTTCCTTTCATTACCTGGCTGAGGTAGTGTTTGTCAGGTTTCTTTACTGTAAAGCTTCTTTCCTTCTACTCTTTTTTATAGGGTACTCTGTGGAAGAAAGTCACTTTGTGCACTTAAGGTATGGGGAGTTATGCTCAACCTTTTTGAGAGGAAAGCATCTACATTAAATTATTTGGAATTCTCTGACAAGGGAGATTCATCTCTCTCCACACATTTATTTATTCATGATTTACATCAGTATGACTTTATACATATTTTATTCCTTCAATTATCATCTAACAGTATTTTATTTACTTTTAGTGCTCAAGATTTTCCAGCTCTGGCCATTGGGAGGTCTATCAGATGGATCCTGTATCCCTTTGACATACCGCCACCACTATGTTATTTGTTTGTTTATTTATTTGTTTTGTGTTCTTTTATTTTCTTTAAAAAGCACTTCTGGGGCCCCTGGATGGCTCAGTCGGTTAGGCATCTGACTTTGGCTCAGGTCATGATCTCACATTTGTGGGTTCGAGCCCTGCGTCGGACTCTGTGCTGACAGCTCAGAGCCTGGAGCCAGTTTCAGATTCTGTGTCTCTTTCTCTCTCATCTCTGATCCTCCCCTGCTCATGCCATCTCTCTCTGTCTCTCAAAAATAAATAAAAAACAGAAAAACAGAAAAAAAGTTTTTAAAAAGCACTTCCTTACAATCTGGCACAACAAAATGCTCTAAGCTCATCTGGTATATTTCCTGCATCAGTCCTAGCATCAGCGATTTCTCCAAGGATTACTGATTCCTTTTTATTGGGGAATGGTGTTACCTACATACTTTTAAACCATTTTCTTTTCTCTGGAGTCCTTATTTTAACTTTATTTTTGGAAATAATATTACTAGGTAGTGCTCATTCCCATTTTGGTTTAGATGAGATTACCAAGATCTGGAAACTCTAAATCAGAGCCTGCTCATTCTCTTGCACAGGAGATAAAAACAGAGCTTTCAGTAGAAATTGGAGTTGTATGGGCTCCAAGTGTTTCCTTTTCGATAACAGAATCCCTGAGGGGTGGAATTATCTCATATGAGATAGAGAAGTGAGGCTCAGGGAACTGTGGGATGAAGCTATGGAAAAGAGCAGGAGAAAACCTGATTTTGACTTCATGATTTTTTGTCTCAATTTATATTTTGGAGATGTAGTACTGAAATTCTATCTCTGGAAGGCCTGGGTATCTTTTTTCTCACCAACATTTTATTATGAAAAATTCAAACATAATAACAAAGTTGAAAGAATTTTAGAGGGAAATAATTTAATAGTGCAATCTGTTCATATTCACTAGATTTTACTATTAACTCTACTGTTTTACCACATATCTGTCCATATATTCATCCCTTTTTTAATCCATCTTTTTTTGGATGCCTTTTAAAGCAAATTGCAGACATCAGTATACCTCTCCCTAAATACTTAAGCATGTGTGTATCAATAACTAGAAAATGTAAAATTTACATATAATAAAATGTGCAGATCTTATAGTGAGTTTTGACACATGCTTGTGGATAATGCAAACCACCATGGCCATGTGGAACATGATCATCACTCCAGAAAGTTCCCTCATGCCCCTTTCCAAATAATCCCTGCCGTTACCTCCTCTAGAGACAATGACTATTCTAATTTTTTTTCCACCATGTATTAGTTTTTCCTGTTTAGAATTTCATGTAAGCAAATCATATGGTAAGGACTCTTATATTTTTCACTAGCATAATGTTTTTGAGATTTATCTATGTTGTTGCACAATTGTTCCTTTTCTTTGACTTTTATTTATAAATACACAAACATTTTAAAATTTATTCTTGTAAATGAACATCTGGGCTATTTACAATTTGAGGCTATTAAGAATAAAGCTGTTATGAACACTTGCATTCAAGTCTTTGTGGGATGTGTTTTCATTTCTTTTGGATAAATGCCCAGGAGTAGAATTGCTGGCCATGGGATAGGTGTATATTCAAGTCTTATAATGCCAGACTGGTTTTTCAAAGTGGTTATACCATTTTAAATCTCCACCAGTAATGTAAGGAAGTTCCAGTCACCCCACAGCCTTGTGTTTGGTTTTGTCATTCCTTTAAATTTTAGACATTCTAGTGGATCTACAGTGACTGATATATCATTGTAATTTTAATTTGCACTTTCCTATTAATGATGGTTAGCACTTTTCTCATGTACTTTCTTATGACTTATTGTACTTCTACGAAACATCCTTTCTTTTTCTAAAATTTATTTATTTTGAGAGAGAGAGAGCAAGAGCACACACATGTGCACTTGCAAATGAGCAGGGGGAGGGGCAGAGAGAGAGGGAGAGAGAGTCCTAAGCAGGCTCTGCCCTGTCAGTGCAGGGCCCAGTGCAGGGCTCAGACTCACAAACCGCGAGATCATGACTTGAGCCAAAATGAAGAGTCTTATGCCTAATTGACTGACCCATCCAGGAGCCCTGAAACATCTTTTCAAACCTTTTTTTTCTTTTAAAACCTTCTGTGTATTTTCTATTGCATTGTCTTTTTATTATGAGTTATGGGATTTCTTTACATTCTAAATTGGTGCTGTCCAGTGGAATTTTCTGCATAATCCATGTTTATTGTAAAATGTGGCTAGTGCAAATGAGGAAGCATATTAAAATTTTTTAAATGTTTATTTATTTTAATTAAAATTTTTTAATGTTTATTTTTAAGAGAGAGAGAGAGAGAGAGAGAGAGAGAGAGAGAGAGAGAGAGTGAGCGTGAGCAGGGGAGGAGCAGAGAGAGTGGAAGACATATAACTTGAAGCAGGCTCCAGGCTTTGAGGTGTTAGCACAGAGCCTGACTCAGGGCTCAAATTTATGAACTGTGAGATCATGACCTGAGCCAAAGTCGGACACTTAACTGATGGAGCCACCCAGGTGCCCCTAATGTTTTTATATTTTTGAGAGAGAGACAGAGCATGAATGGGGGAAGGGCAGAGAGAGACAGAGACACAGAATATGAAGCAAGCTCCAGGCTCTGAGGTGTCAGCACAGAGCCTGGTGCAGAGCTCCAACCCAAAAATCAGGAGATCATGACCTGAGCTGATATCAGGAGTTGGATGCTTAACTGACTGAGCCCCCACATTGTTTTATACAGTATAATTTTTATCTTTTAATAAATATTCATTTTTTTGTCCCTGTTATCATTGTTTAGATATTTAAAAAAAATGTTTATTTTTGAGAAAGAGAGTGAGTGAGAGAGAGAGAAAGACCATGAGCAGGGGAGGGGCAGAGAGAGAGGGAGACAGAATCTAAAGTAGGCTCCAGGCTCTGGGCTGTCAGTTCAGAGCCCAACGTGGGGCTCAAACTCACAAGCCACAAGATTATGACCCGAGCCGAGGTTGGATGCTGAATGAACTGAACTACCCAGGCACCCCAATCATTGTTTAGATACTTTGTATATTACTTGTTAGATCTTGATGGTTTCTACAAATTATACAGATCTGACCATGTTGTCTTTAATTAATGTATGTTTTTCCAATTAAATAATGTCTCCTTGAACTTCAGAAAGAAGCCATCTTTATATGGAGTACAGAACTGGATAGTTTGGCCACAGTGTGTTCTAAGTCCTTTGAAGATTCTAATTATGACGTGAGGATTTCAGTTTCAAAGCTACCAGGCAGAGTGTTGGCTAAAGGTATAACTTCTAAATATCCAGGAACAGGTAAATTTATATAATTATTTTCAAAATGTCTTATAATTTTTTCCTGGCTGGCTTAAACAAACATAATATAGTATTACTAATACTCATTAATTTTGAAAAGTGGCAGGATATCTTATATATATCAATTTTAGTTTGTAAACATTGCTATAGGTACAAAGATTTTATTTTCAAACAATTCAGTAAAAATTTGAGGAAAAAAACTCTTGAAGTATACTTCATTCAGTCATTTTCTTTACGTTATGGCCATTGCTTTTTATTTTTTAAATTGTGAAGTATTCTTCTATTCTCATCCTTAAAAATATTTTTTAAATATCTATTTGAGAGAGAGAGAGAGAGAGAGAGAGAGATGGAGTGAGTGGGGGAGGGGCAGAGAAAGAGTTGGGGGAGGAAACAGAGAGAGAGAGAGAGAGAGAGAGAGAGAGAGAGAGAGAGAGAGAGAGGAGACAAAGAATCTGAAGAAGGCTTCAGGCTCTGAACTGTCAGCAAGGAGCCTGACGTGGGGCTCAAACTCACAGACCTTGAGATCATGACCTGAGCTGAAGTCAGATGCTTAACCAACTGAACCCCTCTTATCCTTTAAAAAAAAGTTTATTAATGTATTATTTTGAGAGATAGCATGAGCAGGGTAGGGCCAGAGAAAGAGGGACAGGGAGAATCCCAATCAGGCTCCCAGCTGTCAGTGCAGAGCCCAATGCGGGACTCCATCTCATGAACCATGAGAAATCAAGAGTCAGATGCTTAACTGAGCTTCCCAGGTGCCCCTCAATTTTTTCCTTAATGGCTATTGTATTCAATGACCCATCTAAGAAACTTTTGATTACTCCTAAGTCTGTGGGTTTGTGATCCATCTTGATGGAATAGGGTGAGAATCAATCAGGGTTATTTGAATAACACTGTTCAAAAGACTTTCTTTTGCTGACTAGATGCATTGGCACCTTTTTGAAGAAGAAAACAATCACCTAAGTGTGATCATTTCAGTCCTCTCTTTTCTCTTGCATTAATCTATTTGTGGAGCCTCAGGCCGTTGCTATGCTGTTTTGATTACTAAAGTTTTATTATAAGTCTTAAAGTCAGGAGTGTAGGCCCTCTGACTTTGTTTTTTCAAGGTTGTTTTGAGCATTTTAGGTTCTTTGAATTTCCATATACATTTCAGAGCCAGTTTGTCAATTGTTGAGATTATGACTGGGATTTTGATGACTTATATATGATGAAAGAAACATTTGATATTTTTGATATTTTGAAAATGGGCATTTATATAGGTTGATATGTTTTAATAAATTGTCAAGAAGGAAAATAGGGTTTGATCAGTCTTCTTTGATATAGGCCAGAATAGAGCCTATAATAATCTGTTTCTTTCATTTTGTGTTGTTTACTCGAAAGGGTCACTGGACAATAATTTCTATGGCAGAACCTGGGGTTAAAGTTGCAGACTCTCTGGAGCATAAAAAGTAAAAATTCTGGGTCTCAAGAAACAGAATAGAAACCATTTCCAAGATGAACGAGTGATTCTAAATGTGAAAAACCCCTATATAACTCTTTGATTTATATCCTATTTCAGGAAGGCAATAAACTTTGTGCTTTTTCTGGTCTGCAGCATCTCTAAATGATTTTGCCTTGATTTTTCTCAAAATTATTTAAGGGAAAGTGAAGTTATACAACTTTGTTCTCCTCAGTATGAGCTTGGAAAAATAAATCTACAGATTGTTTAGTTTCATCTTTACATGTTGTATAATGAAGGAATAGAGAGTTAAATGATTTGTCCAAGATCATATAGCTGGATTAGTAGTTCTACATTAGTAGTAGAGTTCTGACAATATTCCAGGCTTTCCAACCTCTACTCCACTGATCTTTCCACTGATGTAGCTGATGTGTTGCTGTCACAATAGCTAACTACTCATTAACTCCCAAGCCCTTATAATATGCCTGACACTAAGATCTGTATAGGCGATATAAATTACCATTATGATATAGCCGTGGTCCTCAAATACCACAGAGTCCTGTGTAAAATAAGACACAATTAGAAAACAGTAAAAAGCAATATGTAGTAATGCTTCAAATTGGATAGAATTTAGGATAAAGTGCTATGGATGTACATACAAGTGATACTGTGCCTCATTTTAAACAAACATCACTGTGTTATGGCAATAATGAACTGTAATTGAATGCAGAATGTGTAAGAGAGACCCGAAATAGGTTAACTTTCCTAACTTATATGTATAAAATGAAAGCAATCAAATTGCACCTTAAATCCATGCTCTGTTAAACAAAATGTTAAGGAAGGTGAAGATTAATACTTGATGAAATTGTCAGGAAAGCTTTATGAAATAAGTAGGGTTTGAGAAAGAGTTTCAAAGAATGATAAAATTACAAAGGGCAAAGGGATTATAAACTATTATAAATGGGACACGAACGATATTTTAATGAAAATTTGAATACCTTATAAATTAAAATGTGATTTCAATGCAGTTCAAGAGAAGGCCATTAAATATGTTTATGGTTCTCTGAAATAAATTACTTTTAACTAAAGTTAGTGAAGCCTAAATTTCTATGAGGAGCTTAGAGGAGGAAATGCCTACTGAATTAAATAGTCAAGTAGGTATCTAGATTTCTTCCTGCAGGGGTGGTGCTATTTTGCCCAGGTGCTTCTCCTATGATAGCTGGTGCAAATGAATATAGTTTTTTTTTTAAACAAACAAAAAAAAATCCCTGCAAAGGTATTGAGAGATGTGTATTTTCATTTTGCTTTCAACAATTTGCCCTAAAACAAATAAACTGACATCTCCAATACCTCATTTTCTAGAATACATTTCTAAAACACAATATCCATTTATTTAGTGAAAGGACTAATAATAAGTTCCCTGCCAACTCAAGGCAGTTGAGAAACCTGAACAGGATAATATGTGTGAAGATGCTTTCAAAATCTTTCAGATATAAGATTCAGTAAATGATAATAATTATAGTGATATGGCTCAATAGAGATTTATGAAGATAGTTTTGGGGATAAATTCTGTAGAATTCTCTGCAGTATTAACCTGGCTTGTCTCCAAAGACTCTAATGGACATTATTGTGTTTTTCTTGGGGTGCAGATAACTATATGAGATATGTGTAATATGATTAACTGAATGCTTCATGTGTACTGAATCATCTTTCATTAACTGGGCTGATTTACAACTTTGCAGTGAGCAAAGAGTTATTTAGAGATCACTGGAAAATTCTTGCTTGTATTACTTTTTATTTATATGTTAAGTACAAAAAATTGCTTTCTTTATACTTATATCCAGATTAGTGCAATTATTTAAGAATGCTAATGTAAATAAAGAAGGAAGTTGCATCTCTAATTTCTTACATAACTGAAGAGAAACTGATCATTGAGAGAAGAGGAAAAAAAGAGTAGAACCGTAACACTGTCAATTTTTATTTTACTAGGAATCTAGTTCATTTGTTACCAAGAAAAACAAAACTTGATTTGGGAGACAAGACAGTCTTCAATTTACTGCCTCCGTGTGTCTATTCTGTAGCATCGCGTATTAAAAGATTATGAGGTTTTATAATTAATATAACAATTAATTATTAATACTCAGTAATAAAAGTCTCGGGGTGCCTGGGTGGCTCAGTCAGTTGAGCATCTGAATTGGGCTCAGGTCATGATCTCACAGTGTGTGGTTCTGTGCCTATAGCTCAGAGCCTAGAGCCTGCTCAGACTCTGTCTCGCCTTCTCTCTGCCCCTCCCCCACACGCTCACTGCTCTATCTCTCAAAATAAAATAAAGACAATAAAAAAACATTAAAAAATAATGAAAGTCTCAGCATAGGTTCAAAATATACAAAGGATTAATTTCTTAACAAAATAGGCATATTTTTATATGGCAAAAAATAATTGCCATTATGTCAATTAAATTGCCCATGAGAAATTATACTTTCACTATATTAGTACTAAATCTGGGTTACTGAGTATTAGTTATCTATTGCTGCATAACACTTACCGTAACTTGGCAGGTTAAACAACACACATTTATTATCTCATAGTTTCTATGGATCAGGAATTTGGGTACAACTTTACTGAGTCCTTTGCTTCATTATCTCTTACAAGGCTACAGTCAAGAGATCATCCAGGGCTAGAGTCTCATTTGAAAATTCAACTGGGAAGGACCCACTTCCAATCTCATGTGGCTTTTTGCAAAATTCAGTTCCTTGCAGGCTGTTGGACATCTTCAGATGTCAGATGTTCCTTGCCACATGGCCTTGTCTACAGGCAGTTCATAACATGGCAGCTTGCTTTGTCAGGGCCAGCCAGGAGGTCTCCTAGACAGCCAGAAGTTACAATCTTGTGTTTTGCAATCACAGAAGTGACAGTCTATCACTGTTGTCATATTCTTTTGGTCAGAACCAATTTACAGGGCCCGGTGGCACTTAAGGGAAGGAGATTATAAAAGGGTGTCAATACCAAGAGACAAGGATCATTTTAGGCCATCTTAGATTCTGTTAGAAAAGAGAAACAGATGTGACATATGACATAAGCTACAAAGAGAGAGATGCCTGTTAAGAAATCATTCTCAATTAGTTCTATAATCCAGAAGGAATTGGTGGGAATGGCTTAATAGAATTTCTGGTTAGCTATACAGCATCACAAAATAATTAGTGCAAACTACTAAGCACATTATTTTCTTTGTCCACTATTCTGTTCTTTGTCCAGTACTTTCACCTATGATATGAGATAGCCCTACATCAGACCCTGGGAAAATGGCAAATAGTTGTACTTCAGAAAAACATTGGAGACAAATATAATTATATATACATTTTATCAGCAAACAGTGTATTGCATCAGCAAATGGTATTGATTTTGTTATAGTGGTAACTGATATCTATTAAAAAATGGCACTCAACAGCGCATTACCAGCATGTTCCCCCACATAAATAGCCTTGGTTAAATAAAACCATAATTCTTGCATATGATTAGAAATTTGCAAAAGAGATTCAATGTGACATTAATATAATAACGTTTTAACTTGGAGTAATTGATAGAACTTTATCCAATAATCAAAAGAGCTCTTTGTATTCCTAATCAACTCAAAATACCCAGTTTTTAAACTAGGAATAATTATGCCCTAAGTGAATATTTTCTATGTAAAACCATTTGTATCTGTTTTAAAGACTAGCAAAGACTGGAAAAGCCCAAGATGGAGGAGCCTAGTAATTATCACTTCAATAGTAGATTGTTGAATTATGTTTCATAGATGTCCTCCAATAGGATTGAAAGTAAGTTCATTAGCCTGAATCATGGGTGATTAGGAAAATCCCATTTTATTTAAGATGCAGTAGAAAATGGACATAAATACTGCCTATAAGGTTGGCTGGTATGAATTGGAGCATATCAACAGCTTAAGAGCTGTGTGGAAGGCTGAAGACAAACAGAAACTTCATATTTTGAAGTTTGCCAGTGTATCCTGTATTAAATTGATATTATAACTTTAATAATGATATTTCTATGTTATTGCTCTAAACCAGAATGTAGATGTATTTTGAAAAATTATAGTGATTTGGCAGGAGTTCTTTGCTTTTATGAATGGATTGAAGTCTTGCACCTGCAATATTTATAACATATCATGTATAATACCTGTATATACGGTTAATAAATCCTAATTAGAAAAGTTAATAAATGAATTGACCAGATTTGGTTATCAGAATATCAAGTAGACTAAGATATTATGTAAGCCACATGATTATAGAGGACATTCTCACATTTTGGCAGCAGTGTACAATAGACAAAAATCTATATTATCTCCTTTTCCCTGAAGAAAACAGAACTTCACATTAGCTGATGTGAAGGTTTGGTATCTTGATGGGGCTCTGCTTTGCCATTGTCCTTGGTATGTTCTCTAAAGTGCACAGGAAAATTCTCTTCTGAATACAGAATGAAGCAAGTTTTTATCAAAGTCTTTTAGAGACTTAAGTCTTCTAATCTTTAGGATAGAATTGAAGTAGGAAGGACTTGGCTGAATGAACACAGGTTTGGTACTTGGAGAAAATGAAATAAAAAAGCAAAGGCATGGGAATACTAATGCCCTGTGTATAGCAAGTGTTTGCCTGGTGTGACAGTACTTTTTTCTAAATTCTAATTGTGTGGCTTCTATTTCTGGATAGGATCTTCTTTGAAGCTTTAAACAGTAAATAGAGAATATATTCAGTTATAACTTCAGCCCTGTGACCTTTGTCGAAGGATTCAGTTCAGTCTTATAAATCAGAAATTCAAATGTCAAATCACCCATGATTTTTCCAGCTTTGAATATTGGCATTTAGGATCCCTCCTGTCTGTGCTCACTTCAGCAGCACATATACCAGAATCCCATCCTGTCTCATTCTAGATGTGGAGTTTCAGGCTTTGGGAGTTCTATTCTCAGAAGCCAATCCAGTCTAAGAATATGCATACATTTGCTTTCTGTAATTTTAGAAAATAATGGGGAGTTTCTTTAACAGCACTTTAGTTTATGTGAGCTAAGGTACTGAAAGGCTAGCAGTCTTTGATATCTGGGAAAACTTCCTAGGCCAGGTTTCCTACAGGGAGACTGACTCATGGAGAAGCTATTTTACATAAGCAGAAATACTTTATATTTCAATGTCAAATTTTGTGTTAGATATAGGTAAGAGACACTTTCATGTTTAGTCATAAGCAGAGAGATTTGGAAACAAATCACACTGTGGGACAACGACAGTCAATTAATGGGGTTGTCATTTAGATGTCCATTGATAGGGTGAGGTTTTCATTTCAGTGAACACTCTGGGCAGGATAAAAGGTTCAGTTGGGGACAATCATCTTAAAAGAAGGCACTAGTTTCTAAGCTTTAGTTAGTATAGTTAACAGAGACAGGAAATTCTCTATAACACCCTCTTCTTCCTTAGTGAGTTGAGCAAAGAAATGAAGGATGTCCTCAGCTGATAGTCTGCCTTATGGACAGGGGATGAGGCAGACTCTGCCCCTCTGTGGGGATCTGAACTTTCAGTGAGTCCATGGTCACCTGAGGATCTTTTATGTGGGAGTGGGGGTATATAATCTAGCAGATACAAATACATGCTTTCTAGAAAATAATACAAAGTCTTATTCTATTCATAGTAGGCATTCAAAAGAATCCTCTTTTTTTTGAACAATATTTATTTATAAATTTCTCTCAGGGTGGTAGAAACCAGGATGGTGCCTATGTAGTGTCCAGATGTCCATCTGGTGATGTGAATTTAATCCTCAAAGTCTTTATCTATTTATGCCAGCATCAATTGAAATGCCACATACGTAACCAAGCAGATTGTTGCCAAGTCTTCCCTTATTCTTGACCTTAAGGTCTCTTAAAGATCACCTTTCCTTCAGCAAGCCACAGCTACTTACAAGAGGTAAACCCTATGAAGTTCTCCCAGAATGTCTGCCTACACACAACATTCATCTGTTTTTATTCTGGGGGCCTGGGACTATGTTGATTTCTAACTGGTAATGGGGGCATTGATTCTGTTGTTCTCACCTCCCTTAAACTGATTTGGGGTTCCTTTGTTCCCCCTCCTTACTGGGATTCAACAGAGTGGTAGTCACAGTATATCAGGTTCTATCTTTGGAGCTATAATAGGCACTGATTATTTTAACTTCACATTAAAATCCTAACCAACAGTGGTTAAAACAATTGTCTCACATAACAAGATGACTGGAGATGCATGTCAGGACTGGTACACAGCTTAACTGTATAGCTAAGAATTCATCTTCTGACATATTTCCACTTCGTTACCTTAGCTGTTGGCTTTTTAAATCATAACTGTCACCACTGTGCTTCTCATGTTCACCAGATGACTACTACACCTCCAGGTGTCACATCAATGGTCAAGTTGGGAAAAAGCAGTAGCGCTAATTATGTTCTATTTTTATAAAGTAATTTAAATATTCCTTTATTTTGATAGGGAGAATGCAAGTAGGGGAGTGTCAGGGAGAGCGGGAGAGAGAAAATCCCAAGGAGGCTCCATACTATTAGTACAGAGCCTGACATGAGGTACGGGCTCAGGAACCAGGAGATCATGACCTGAGCTGAAATCAAGAGTTGGACGCTTAACTGACTGAGCCACCCAGGCACCCCTAATCATGTTCTATTTTAACAGAAAAGCAGCAGCTTGCTCAGAAGGTCTCCAGAAAATTTCCCTTATACCGCATTGTCCAGAAGTATGTCATAATGCCCAGAACTATGTCTAGAATTAGCAAGTGAGACTAGGAAAGTGAGTATTTGGATTTCTATCCTCTGCACTTGAATGTGACAGGGAAATTGGGGTTGAGGGAATGTTCTTGGGTTATCCAACCACCTATATCTGGCTTAAGAACTTGTGAATATTTAAGTTCTCACTTTTCTTCTATATTGATTCCCTATAATCCCAGAAAGTTTTATATAGTCTTTCTAAGACAGATATTGAGTTGGTTTATTTAATATCCATACCCATCATTTTCTCCATTGCAGATATGTAAATGCTTTATTTCTCAGTTTCTCTTGCTTTTAAGGGTGATCATGTGACCTGGTTCTAGCCAGTCTGGTGTGTATGTGGCTTCTCTTCTCAAATTGAAAAAAAAAAAAAAAAAAAAAGGCAAACGCTCACTAGAAAAAAACGTATCTTTTGGTTCCCCTCTTTTCCTGTGTGGAACATAGCCTTGATGTCTGGAAATGCAGCTATCGTCTTGTGACTGTAAGGGGACAAAATAAGGATAACAAGATGATGGAACAAAAAGAATGAAATTGGGACCTAACGTCACAGTGGAGCCACTACATCAGACCTGAAGAGACTCTTTGTGAACTTTTCATATGAGACTAATATATCCCTACTTGTTTAAGAGAAGTAGAGTTTTCTGCCACTTGCAGCCATATGTAATCCCAAGTCACAGAGGGAGAAACCATGTGTTTATACCATGTAGCATTCCCAAATGTACTGTCATTGCCAGAGCTGTCCTTATTCTCCTTAAAGGTCTCAATTTTCAAAATTCAAAAGCAAGGAAACAATCTCTTTTCTTTAACATGTTTCTGTCTCATAAAATGATGCCACATAGTTTATCAAAATGGGAAAGGGCTATATGAGGTAAAAGGAATTGTGGGGGGGGATGTCTTGATAAATATTATGAATATATATCTTACCATAGTTATAAGTACACAGAAACACCCAAATTAGGCCAAGGCAGAAAGAGAATTTATTGGAAAGAGATGCATATCTCATGGATCTATGAATAGGATGTGTGGCTGACCTCATTATGGACTAGAACCAGGAACTGGAAAGCTATTATGAATCAGTGCAATTGTTCTCCTTTCCCTCCTTGCATACATGATCTCTTATGGTCTGCTTTATTTTTCTCTCTTGGCATTGGTTGTTTCTACTTCTCTGTGCACAAAGAAGAAATTATTTATAATTTATAGAAATTGAGCAGATAAAAATGGACAAAAATTAATAGAAAACATCACAAAATAAAAGTGATAAGGCAAATGAAGTAGTAGTGTGAGATTCAGGGAGAAAAAGCAAGGAACTGATTTTTTTCAGAGCTTATTTAATTAAATGTATTTTGTTGGTAATACCTAATCCTTACAATAATTCTTTGAGAATGTTGTGTGATGCTTGTATTAAAGAGAAAAAAAAAAGTAAAGGTCAAATTAGGGCAGAAAATCTGAATAATTATATGACAAATTCTCTACAGATAAGCCAAAAAAAAAAAAGACATTAAAATCAACTTTAGAAAATATTATGGAGAATATATGAGAGTAAACCAACCTACACCCTAAAGGATCCTTTTGCTGGGTCTGGATTTTTGTATTGGCTTTCTCATTGCGATTTCTTTCACTCTCATCTGTTTTGGATCTAAGATCATTCATTCCTCATATCACAATAAATTACACCTTCTCCCTCAAGCCTTGACTTACTTCCTTTTTGAGGGAAACTTGCTTCATTAGACATGCTTTCTGATTTAGTTAAAATTTTCCAAGCCCAACAGAGCACCCGGCTTCTCTTCAGAAAATTGTTAGCAACACAGCAAGTAAACATGAACAGACTGTTATTGTATATCTATCATACAGGGGGAAGAAAGGTAAAATTAATGGAGGGAATGTTTAAGTTACCATATTCTGCGCAGTGAGAAAACCTGTAGTCATTTTCAAGTTTTACCATTTCCTACTTCTTTTCAGTCGGGTCAAGTCTCTAAGTCTCATTTCCTATTACTGAAGAGAGGACACTGCTAGTGAAGAGTCTCCTATCTACCCACTCCAGGACTTCTGTGAGGACCAAAGAGATGAGGTATGTGATAACACTGCACAAACATTTGGGTAAACTCTGTGAAATGTTTGTACCTGGTTACGAAATGTTTGCATTAACAAACTGGGTTCCTGGGCTGAAGAAATTCAAAGGCGGCTAGTCGCTAGGGAGAGGAAGCGGAGCGTTACCACGTGACGTCATCACTCCACGCCGGCCGCGACAGTTTCCGGGTTGCGCTTAAGGCGGCGTTCCGCGCTATGGGGTCTTGGCGGCGTTTGCTCGTTTTTGGTGGGATGTTGCTGCGGGGTGGCGGTGGGACCAGTGTTTCACTTGGGGGAAGCCGAGTGTTGGTTTGTCGGCGCCAGGTCCGTGATGCTGCAGGACTGGGAGAAGCGGGAGGGAGCGAGATGCTAGGGCGGCAGGGTCGCAGGTGCCCTGACTTAGCCTCTTGCCGAGGACTCTCCTCAGAGCTTAACGGGCCCCGGCTGACTCTGTGACTAACTGAGACCCCAGCTGGTTGAACGTCCCCACTTTACAAGCAGGCCCCTAGTAGGACCAGCCGAGGCGAGGCGCGATATGCAACAGATGCCTAAAACATGGATGTGTGGCTTGTACATTTTCTTCTGTGTTGGTTTATTTAGAAAATAGGTTAAGGAGAAGAAAACTCGTAGAGCATTAACTCTGAACAGATGCATTTTATTTACTTTCCGTTTTTTGCGTCTGCATATCCTGGCAGATAAATTTAAACTTGAACAGTATATTTCTACCATTGTGGTCAATACCAATAGGTAGCACGAAAAACCTAACTAACGGAGATCAGAATTAGCCTGGAAAAGAAATTCCTCTTATAAACTCTGAATTTTTACTTTAACAGCGTGATAATGGAGATGGCTCATTTTAAAACTTTTAAAAAATATTTATTTATTTAATTTATTTTTAAAGTTATCTGGCGCTGACAGTGAGACCCTAAAACAAAGAAGAACACAAATCCTGTCCCGAGGACTTCCAAAGCAGAAACCAATAAGAGGTGTAAAGCAAGTTATAGTTGTGGCTTCTGGAAAAGGTGGAGTTGGAAAATCTACTACAGCAGGTATTATAGGATGTTCTGATTTCGATTAGGAATTTATGCCAACTGACAAGTGCACAGCATTCAAATTAGAGTTTTGGTGTTTAAAGAGTTATTTGTGAAATTCCTAATAGCTGATAACACAGTTTCAGGAGTTGGTAATGATTAGGACCTTAGATGTGTAGTTAGAAAAAACTAGGTGCATAGGCACGAGTTTGACTTCTTAATTGAGGAAAATGTGGTCAGATTGCCCACTGGATTGCCCAGATCTTTGGTTAACTTCAAGGTGCAATGCTGATAATCCTTTTCATAGGGTGGCTATGTAAATTAAAGAAGCTAACCCTTTAGCCCAGGGTCTCCTAAGTAGTAAGTGCTCAATATTTGGGTGCTGTTACTGTGTTTTAAACATTTGGTAATTTTAATACTAAATTATTTCTGTTCTTTGATATTCATTTGCAGTCTATCTGTACATATAGCTACACAGTTGCATTGAGAATTTTTACATTATTGTGACCATTTTTCATTTAACCATAATATCATAAAATCAATGACCTAATATTTGAAAATGCCTGGAAAGGTTTAACATTGTTTTAATTATTTAAAAGATCTAATCTTTATATCTTTTATATTAATAATACTGGAGCAGAGATTTGTTTTTTTGGTGGCTTTTTTTATTTGTAGATTTCATCATGACTGAAGTGCTGCTTTCAGAATCCATAGGAGAAGTACCACCAGAAATAAAAGAGTTACCATCCAAGACTAACAGCCAGATAGTCCCCAAATTTTTCAAAATAAATGTTTTATTGCTAAAAGATTATTTCAGTGTAATGTAAAAGGGTAATGACTTCCTTCTTCCAATCCTGCACAACAGAGGTGACTTGTATTATTAATTTAGAGTCATAAAACCTTCTTTATCTTGTTGCCTTATATTTAATTTTCATTCATTTAAGTAGGAATGGCTGCTAGGTCAGGTTTTATCCAACCTATCTTTATGCAGATGATTTTTCTTCTTTTTTCTCTGTCTTTGTTGTTGTTTTGTTTGTTTGTTTTTTGAGAGAGAGAGGAGAGACAGCGCCCATGCATGTGCCTACAAGAGCGGGGGAGGTGCAGAGGGAGAGATAATCTTAAATTGGCTCCTCGCCCAGCCTGGAACCGGTTTCTAGGCTCAATCTGATGACTGTGAGATCATGACCCTAGTCGAAATCATGAGTCACATGCTTAGCTGACTGAGCCACATAGAAGCTCCATGTTTTGCAGATGATTTTTAGAAAATGACTGTCTTTATTATTGTTTATTTGTTGATTTTGCTATAGTCCTAGACTGGCAAGATCCTTTAAAAATTTTTTTTCCTAGCTATTTAAGTTTGGGGATATATGTAGCTTAAAATTCTTCAGTTCCATTGAAATCAGTGACCTTTTGAAATAATGGCTTGTACAGAGTTCTGTGACTGTTACTGGAGATCTTGTCTTCACTTGAAACCATATTTAGTAATTTCCCAGCATAGAAGTTTTTAGTTATACAACCAGCTACAAATCCAACCAGATAGTGTTATTAGTTCAATTTTTTCTCATTTTTACCTGAAGTTATTGTGGAAGAGTTTCTTGCATATTTTGAAGAAACTAAGATTTACCAAGTATTACAGTAATAATAGGCCTCTAATATATTACTATATGATAGATACTATATTATTATTAAAAATGATTAGTGATTGTTCCTAATTAATGCTATAAGATTCATATTTTTATTTTCTAAGGGCTTGGAATCCATCTATTTAATATTTCATTTTTAAAATTTAGAAGCTTTTAGTCTTTGGTTCTAGCTGCTATCTCTTGTTATTTGAAAATTCAGGATACATTTATTTGTTTTTAGTAATGTGAATCCTTTTGCATCTTTGTGGTTAAAGATGGAAGTATTTTCATGATATCTCTAAGTTTTTTGAGTTTTATGCAATATAATTTGTTGGGTCTGTAGGCTAGTACTTGTTTAAAACATGATTTTTGTTTTTGGTTGCTATGGAATTGTGACAGTATTTTGTTTTTTAAGTTGGCTCCACACCCAGTGTGGAGCCCAACATGGGGCTTGAACTCACAGCTGTGAGATCAAGATCTGAGCTAAGATCGAGTTGGACGCTTAACCAAATGAGACATCCAGGCATCCCTGTGACAGCATTTAAATAGGAAAATAAATGAGAAAATACACAGTTGTGACACATAGTAGTTGTTTCAGTGAATGCCCTTTCCTTGCTTTTTTTTTTTGTTAGCATTATATCATCCTTACCAAAGAGCTAGCCTTTACTTTTTGCTAACAGCTCTAGCTGCATACAGATAGAAATAAGGCTAAACTCTGTTTAACTCTGTTGGTATTATATTTCTTTCCCTCATATATAGTTATTGTCCCAAAGTATCTCAAAATTCTTTCCATTTGAAAATGTATGCCTGACATATTTTTGATTAGAATGATGACATATGATTAATATGAATATTCTCTGGTTCCATTGTGTGAATGTGAGAAGACACTAACACTGAGATAAATTACTCTCTAAAAGTTTCTGCTTAATAGTTAATGTTTAGCATATGATATATGTGAAATTCAGAATTATTTTGTAATTTATAAAAATTAGTCAAGTGCCATGGCCTAGTCTAAGTACTTTGTATCAGTTTTTCATTTAATTCTCACAACAGTTATGACACAGGAATTATCTTCACTTATGCAGGAGGAAGTAGATTTAGGGGTAAAATATCCTACTCCAGGTTATGTAATAGAGGATGGTAAAACTACGATTTGAACCAGGTCTGCCTTGAAAATTTATGCTCTTAACTACTTTAAAGGAAACAAACTCAGCATGACTTATAACATTGTTATATTAAGGAAATGTGATTCACAGTATGAGAGTTTGTTTATCAGTCTTGGAAATATTTTACCTTCAGACCTCTCTTCATCACAGATGTAGCATATCTCTGTTGCTGGGCTAAGAGTAGTTCTGGGACTATTTTCCTTCTTTATGTTTTTGGGATTCACTAATAATAAGCAGTTTTGGGAACATGTTATACTGCCTTACCTTTGACCTTCTTCCCTTTCCTCTGCACAGTGATCTAGCCTTTTATTTAGGAGTATTTGTGAGTTAGGCATTTGGAATTCTTGTATTACCAGCATTTATTTTAAAAGACAATAGAATCATACACATTTTCATTAAAAGCTACTTTTTCTGCAAAATGTTTTTGAAAATAATTGAATTGTATATTAACAATTTTTTTAATGTTTATTTATTTTTGAGAGAGTGCATGAGAGGGAGAGGGGCAGAGAGAAAGGAAGACAAAGAATTCAAAGCAGGCTCTAGACTCTGAGCTGTCAGCATAGAGTCCAACTTGGGGCTGAACTCACAACTGTGAGATCATGACCTGGGCTGAAGTCAGATGCTTAACTGACTGAGCCACCCAGGTGGCCAACAATTTTTTTTTTAAACTAAGTAGATTATTTAAACAAAATTATCACATTATAAAAATGAATTGTTTGAAATACTCATTTTAGGGCAGGAATCTATTACTGTTGGAATATTACTGTTTCTTTTTGTTTTCTTTCTGTATTCTTTGTGTCTTTCGTTTTTATAAGTATAGGAAATATATTAAAAATTTCTTATGTTTTGGCTATTACATTGAAAATATTAAAAGGCAAACTGAATTTTAGTAGAAGGAAAGTTACTAAATTTAATTACTTTTTTTGTTTCTTACAGTGAACCTTGCACTTGCACTAGCAGCAAATGATTCGGTAGGTGTTTATTAATACAAAATTAATTGATTAAAATGTTTTTTAATGAAATGATAAAGGACATACTGATATTTTTCACTTTACTCTCAGAGGCTATGGAGTGTAGCTGTAGTCACTTGCATTTCTTGAATGAACTAAAAAGTCTGCCATAAGGACTGATAACATTTAATGATAATGATGAGAATGGAAGGTGTCAAGGAATTCAGGCAGCCTCTAGAAGGTAGAACAGTCAAGGATATGGAATCTTCCTTAGAGTTTCCAAAAGACGTGATTCTGCCAACACCTCAATTTTAGCTCATTGAAATCTATTTTGGACTTATGTGATAATTTCTCACAGTAGAAGTAGGAAATAAATATGGGCAGGAAGTCCATTTTCTTAGTTCTTAAATTTCCCAAGATGTCTTTATTTTGCCTTGTGTTTGATAGTTTTACTAGGTTCAAAATAATTGCATCGCTGAACCTTGTAAACATTTTTTTCTCTTCTCACATGCTAATAAAATGTCTGATCCTAATATGATTTATACTGTTTTGTAATAACCTGTGTTTTTCCCCTCAAAGCTGTTAGAGTTTTCTTTACGTCTATTAAGTTTAGAAATGTCATAAATATGTGTCTAGTTTTTGGCTTTAAAATTTTTTACCTGCTTGGAAGTTAGCCAAGCAGTATCAAGGTTTGAGTCTTTTTCAGCTTAGGGAAATTTCTTCCTTGATTACTTTAAGTGGTGTGTTTGTTCTCTCTCCAGATACCTATTAGATAGATATTAAATCTTTATGCTTGTTAATTTTTCTTTCATATTTTCCATTTCTTTGTCTTTTGTTTGCTGTATGTTTTGGAAGATGTCTTAGACTATTTTCCACACTTCTTTTCTTGGGTTTTACTTGTTATTTAGCCCTTCTGAGTTTTATTTTTAAATTCAGAAATTATATTTTTTTCCAGTTTTCCAAGACTCTTTCTTATTTTACACATACTGGAAAAACAGTGGCTTTATCATTCATTTGAATCTCTCTGAGGATGCTGTTTAGAATTAAAAAAAAGTGTTCCTTTTAGTGATCTCTGCTTAGAACAGTGGTTCTTATAATGTGGTCCTCAGACCAGTAAAACTCAGCATCACCTGAGAAATTGTTAGACATACAAAATCTTGAGCCTACCATAAACCTACCAAATTAGAAACTGTGAGGGTGGAGTCCCACAATCTGTGTGTGTGTGTGTGTGTGTGTGTGTGTGTGTGTTTCTATGCATCATATTTTTAAATTTAATTTAATTTTTTATTGAAGTGTGTTTGACAGTATTATATCAGCTGGAATCTTTGTTTTAACCAACCATCTATATGATTTTGAGGCACACTCATCTTTGAGAATCCTGAATCTAGAGTTTGTAAAAACTCTTATCTGCTAGTGTCACCCTCTTTGTTTTCTTTAAAAAAATTTTTTTTTGA
This sequence comes from Suricata suricatta, assembly GCF_006229205.1. Lineage (NCBI taxonomy): Eukaryota > Metazoa > Chordata > Mammalia > Carnivora > Herpestidae > Suricata > Suricata suricatta. The sequence continues at coordinate 62,816,245 of NC_043708.1, read as the reverse complement.
GAGAGCACAGACTAGGGGAGGGACAGAGAGAGAAGGGAAGAGAGGATTCAAAGCAGGCTCTGCACTGACAGCAGTAAGCCTGATGGCAGGCTCGAACTCAGCAACCATGAGATAATAACTTTAGCCGAAGTCAGATGCTCAACTGACTGAGCCACCCAGGTACCCCTCCCTTTTTGTTTTCTACTGTGGTTATGTTTTTTTTTTAAATTTAGTTTTAAACTATTTTTTCTCTTGTTGTTTCAATGGGAATTTGAAGAGTTAGGCAATCTTATTGAAGTAAGAGCCAGTAATACATCTTTTAAAAATAATTTTTATTAAAGCATGTAGTTACCCTGGAAAAGAGACCTCATCTTCCTTGAAGAAGGGATGAAACAGGGAAGATTCAGTGGATGGGATGGTAGATAAATTTGTAGGTGTGGGAATCTTTTAATTTGGTTATGATTTTAGCCAAAGCTTTAAGTCTTAAGTCAGTGTGAAGCAATTATGGAATAAGAGAGCAAAGGATAGAAAGAATAAAGAAGGGTTGACTCCTTCATGTTAAACATTGCCAGTCTTGATGAGATGGTAGCTCAGAAGGTTTTTTTAAATTTTTTTCTTTTTTTTGGTTGTTGTTTTTCTGTTTTTGTGTGGTTTTTCTTTTCTTCTTTCAGGGAGCAGGGTGAGGGCAGATCCATCTTTAATGCATTATATGTATGTCAGGGAAATTGGCAACAAGGAACGAAAAGCAGTAATACTTTACCTGGCTCATTTCTTCAGAAGCCTTCCTTAAGTGTTTTTAAACATGTTTGTAAAATCTTCCTTTCATTGTCTATGATCCTGATGAAGGTGTTTTTTGTTCTTCATTTCTTGAGTTTTATTTATTTATTTTTTTTTAAGCAAAGTTACTGTTTTTGATTAGGGAATAGCATGTTTGTGACCTGCCAGAGTGACCTGCCAAGAGGGATAGCCTGCATATAGAAAAGAAAAGCTGTATCTGTTCTATATGATTTAAATGCATCTGGCATAATTTTGTTCTCTGTATTTCCCAACTTAAGATGTTATTTTATTTTATTTATTTATTTAAAGTTTATTTATTTATTTTGAGAGAGAGAGAGAAAGAGCACACATGCAGGCTGTGTGCTCTTGCACCAGCAGGGGAGGAAAAGAGAGAGAGGGAGAGAGAGAGAGAGAGAGAGACTGACAGTGCAGAGCCCAACGTGGGGATCGAACTCATGAACCATGAGATCATGACCTGAGGGGAAGTCAAGAGTTGGATGCTTACCTGACTGAGCCACCCTGGTGTCCTCCAACTTAAGATTTTATTAATATTACACTTGCTTAGAGGAAACATTTGGTCCTCAGGGAAACCCCAGGTTCCTCCCAGCTCTTCTGTTTGCCTGAGTTGATACAGATGGTCAGGGTATATCATTTTATGGGGTTAAAAACTCCAGTAAGGATGGTGTTTTTAGAGCCTCTCCTAATGATTCATTACTAAGAAGTCTTAATTTGGTGGAGCTTGTCGACAGGATTGTCTTGTCTTGTTTTTAAAAGAGGTCTCTGATTTACTTTTCTGTAGGCCAACTTTATTTAAGACCTTGCCCTTTCTCTTTTTTTCTCTTTTCTTTCTTTCTTTCTTTCTTTCTTTCTTTCTTTCTTTCTTTCTTTCTTTCTTTCTTTCTTTCTCTCTCTCTCTCTCTCTTTCTCTCTCTCTCTCTCTCTCTTTCTTTCTTTCTTTCTTTTCCTTCCTTCCTTCCTTCCTTCCTTCCTTCCTTCCTTCCTTCCTTCCTTCCTTCCTTCCTTCCTTAATGTTTATTTTGTGAGGGGGTGGGGGAGGACATGAGTGGGAGAGGGGCAGAGAGAGAGGGAGACACAGAATCCTATGCAGGCCCTGCTGTCAGCACAGAGCCCCATGCAGGGCTCAAACTCTCAAACCACGAGATCACAACCTGAGCTGAAATCAAGAGTCAGCTTAACTGATTGAACTACAAGGCGCCCCTCTTACTTCCTTTCTTTTCCATGGGTTGGTGCTTGCCTTTTTTCAGCATTGGAGTGGGAAGATCCAGAAAAGGGAAACAGGTCCAGAAAGCTATTCATTTTACTTTTCATGTTGAGTTTAGTAATCTCTAAACTGGATTTTGTAAACACCAGGGGTGTATGTAAGATAGTCCATTGGGATATGGGAGGGAAAGTTTTCGTTTCCATTTGTATTAAATTTTATCTTTTAAAATTTGTTTTTTGTGTATACTTTAGAATTTATACTGTATTAGTATATATAGTGTATATGGTAGCTCTAGTGTAATTTATAAACAAGTATATTAACATATGTTAGGGATATATGCTCAGAAAATTTTTTACTTTTTGGAGTGCATGATCAGAAAAGTTCTGGTGTCATTAGCCTAGGCAAAAGGAATTTCTGGCTTGGATCATAAGCTCAGTTTAAAAGAAGATGACTTCGTAGATTGAGGCAAAGGCCTTGCAGGAATTGGATATGGATTTTCTCTTTTCCTAGTCTTCTGTACTTACCTTTGGGAATGTAGGAGGTAGTATTGCCCAGAGGAGTTTGGGATCATGTGTACCACATATCCAAATATTGCATCCCGTGGTTTGTTGGAGCTGGCTCGTGCTTGCTTGAGAGTGCTCATTGTTAAATTTTTGGGAATTTGGGAACTAGTTGATATCATTTCATTACCATGAAATAGGCCACAGTGAGAGTATTTAAACCATGGAAGTAAACAAGTATTGAAAATCAGACACCACATCCCACCCCACACTGAACCACTTATTAAACATTTATTGGCACACCACTGATCATACATATCGACAATCGTATTTTTTTATTTTTCTTTTTTCTATATTCTTAACCATATTATGGATATCATTTTTCTACCATATATATTTAATAAATAGTGAGAAGAGCACTCCTGGGAGAAGGAAACCGAAAGACTACCAGAAGCCACTGATAAGCTCTGTGAGATACCTAACTCGCTTCAGTTCATTTTAGTCCAAAAACCGTTTGAGTACCTATCATACTCATTGCCAGACACCCTGGGAATATAAAGAAAAACAAACATGTTGGGGGAGTTCACAGCCAGCCAGGCTGCATTCACAAAACAGTGTTGTGTGTGTGTGTATATATATATTTATGTAAGTGTGTATGTATTTCTGGGTATCTGTGTGTATTTTGGTGGTATACAGATGAATTAGGTTCAATAATAGTTTATTCTGTGAGTGAGAGAGTGTTAAGTAAGACAACAGTTAAGGTGTTATTGTGCTTCATAACAGAGTAGACACATTGTGTACTCTTAAAGGTTTTATAATCTAGTGAAGACAAAAGGAAGATAAATGTCTTAAAATCAGGAGCTGTATTCAAGGTCAAATATAGTAGTGTATCTGTCCAGGATGAGTAGCTTTTATTCCAGAGAAAAGCAACCTTTTTTTTTTTTTTTCATAGAGCATTTTCATGAGCATAATTGTATTTGATTCTCACAGAAACCTGTAATGCAGTGCCATAGTATTTATCAGTTTTATAGTCTTTATTGATTCTGTCCGATCCTTGCCACGTTTCATCAGCCAGCAAATATCTTTGTTTCTGTCTCTGCAGTATTTTTTTAAGATATATTTTTCTGTTGCCAGTATTTCTACTCTAACTAAGGCTCACATTACTATTTGGCTCATTTATTCATTTATACTTCAAATAGTTATTGAGTACCTACTCCATCCCAGGAACTTTGTTTGGAGGATACAGAAATGAACGAGACGCACAGTCCATGCCTTTGAGGAACTCACAGACTAGTAGACCACTGCAGTGACCAAATACATTACCTACTTGTGCTCAGATTCTTTCAGACGTATTATCTGATTACTCTTACTAAAGCACAATTGGAATTACATCACTTCCCTGTTCAGTGTCACTGCTGAATGCCTTTTACTGGTATTCAAGATCCTTAGTGATCTGGCTTTCATCTTTCTTTGTGCATTTGTCTTCAGCTCTTCTAAATGGTCCTTCTGCTCTAGCTTTAATCAATCTGGGTTACTTGAAGTTGCTAATTTGGGCTTGGATATACTATGTTCTTGCTCACTTACATCCTTTCTTGTACCTTACTACTGGAGTGTTCTCTTCACCTTTCTTCAACTTTACATGCCCTATCTTTTGGGCTGCCATTTACAGCTATGTTAGTTTATATCCCTCATAAGGGTACTTGTCAGGGAGGTTGTGTGATGACAGAAATCCACATTACCCTTTTCTTGTGTAATTGCAGGCTGTATTTTTTGTTATGTTTTATTTATTTATTAAGTAAGCTCTTAGCCCAGTGTGGGGCTTGAACTCACAATCTCAGTATCAAAAGTCATATGCTATACCTATGAGTCAGCCAGGCACTGCTGGAGGCTGCATTCTAATTCATACAGAGGTACTGAATGAGCCACCTTTGCCCTGAGGGGCAGCTTAATGAAGTGCTCCCTGAGTTCCTCTCTTTTCCGTCTTAGGAAATCCGGTAGCACTATTTATCATCATCATCATCATCATCATCATCATTATGCCCATTCAACCATTCTGGTAATTTTTTTCTAATAACAAATGATATAACTAACATTTATTGTTTATTATATATCAAGCACTATTCCTCGTGACATGGCTCTTAACTCACTTATGTTTCATAGCACTAAAGTCGGGTAAATATAGTGAAAGAAAACTCTAAGAAGTAACAGCAGGAGAAATCTCAATACAGGCAGGAGTTGGTTCATCTTGAGCAAAGAATAAGAATATGATCTAGTATGATCCTTGTTGTAGATAAGGAGGCAGAAGTACCTGGAAGCTGTGTTGCCTACGGTCACTCAGGAAGTAAATAGCAGAGCCAAGATTTGAATGCCAACCTACATCCTGTGCTCTTAACTTCCTTGCTCAATTCCTATCTTAGCTTAGATTCTTATGATTAAAGACTGTGTTGTCTTTATCCTCGGCTATGCTTAGCAGCTAGCACAGTGCTTTGTGACTTAGAAAATACACAATACATGTTTGCTGCATGGATGAATTGAGTGCATAGAATGGTTTTATAGTATATTAAATGCAACGTTTTGTTTTCTTTTGTTTTTGAGAAGTGATATGGGATGAGAGAGGACTTTTTGTGGCTTAGTTGGCTGTACACTCTTCTTTTCCTGCTTCTTAAAAGACAATGCATTCCATAATTCTGCTTAGCCCTCTTCTCATTTTGAACTCTTTGTCTGCTAATTTCAATTCTCCCCGTGCTCCACTTACTACCAATGTGTCCTTGATTCCAAATGTATCCACCAGCCCAGATTTCTCTCCTGGGTACCAGACCTGCCTGTCTAGTTGTCTCTGAGGACATCCACTTAAATGCTTGGCAGGCATTCAAGCTCAGCATGTGTAAAACCAAACTCTTTTTCCTATAACTGTCTTTGTCCTGTGGGGTCATTTGGTTCCTGCCCACTTTCAAATTAGTAACCTGTACTTGCTGCTTCTACCCCTTAAAGTTCTCTAGACTCCATCCTCTCATTTTAGTTTTTTATTCGCTGCCTTACTCAGACTCCTACTGTGTATCTTCTGTGAAGTGACCCCTGTACCTACCTTTTTTTTTAATGTTTATTTATTTTGAGAGACAGAGACAGTGCAAACGGGGGGGGGTGGGGGCAGAGAGAGAGGGAAAGAGAGAATCCCAAGCAGGTTCTGTACTGTCAGCACAGAGCCCACTGTAGGGCTAGAGCTCATGAACTGTGAGATCATGTCCTGAGCTGAAACCAAGAGTTGGATGCCACCCAGGCGCCTCACTTGTACCTCTTAAGGTTGTAAGTATTAAAGTACATAATGTTTATAAAACACTGAGCACAGAGCCTGGCACATAATAAATGCTAACATGAGCTATTCTTATTAGCTGTTTAAATATTCCACATGCTACCCAGACATGTCATTATAATCTGGAATATAAGTTATGATGTGAATTTGGATTAAATATGGATGAAACTGTGTTTCTTACAGTTACATATGTGGAATCCTTATGTATACATTTATTTCAAGTTCATAAGGCTGGGGCTCATCTTTTTTTAATGCTAGTGTACACTATATTAAGTTGACTTGTTTTTAATTTTTTTAAATGGTAGTTTTTATATGTAACAGATAAATTTCTTATAAAATATTTTATTTCAATATTATGGTTAGCTATTTAGAAGGAAGAGTACACTATTAGTGTTTAAAGTATAATTATTTTAAAGGTTGAAGGAAACTGGGACAAGAGATCCAGAAGGAACAATTGTAAAATGATTATTTTTTGCTCCTTTTTGTTCTTCACTTCAAAGGTAATTCTTGGATAAATGTGGTTTTATAAGTACATTTGAATGCATGAATTTTGACATTTACCAAGAAAAAAGAGACTCAGAAAATATATTTGCAATTAGAGCAAAAATCTTTACTAAAAGTAAGAATTTCTTTTAGGATAAGAAATGGAAATATTCATAGTAATTGATGACTCTTCTTGCAAATATCTGATAATTATGATAGCTATACATATTCATACATACATACATATGTGGGGTCTTATCACTATAATCATTGACAAGAATAAATAGATTTGATGAGTTTTTCTTACTCCTTCGTGCATAGGTTTGCTTATTCATTCATCAACCATTTATTGAAGGCCTGTCATTTCCTAGGGGCTCTGCCTAGCATGGGAATGCAAAATTGAAAAAGCCCTGCCTCTGTCCTCATCTTGGTTAATCTGCTACCTGAGTGACTGGGAGAGTGTCCTTTCCATTCAGAGCAGGGATCACTGTATGACTTGCTGACTCTTGTCTCCAATCTTCTTCCTTTCTCATTTAGCACAGATGGCTTTGTCCACTCTCAAGCCTTCTATCCCATTCTAGTTACTTTACTCCTAGCATGTGGTCTTGCCTCCTAATCCACATGAATAATCGACTTTTCATTGGTAATGTACTTACTCTTTTCTTCCACTGTCAAGTGCATCTTTATACAGTCATCATGATCTCTTGTCTCTTCCTGCCTCAGAGAAAGAGATATCAGACCTCATACCTCTATCTGGACTCTTTGTCCTTCATTTCCTGCCTTGTCTAGCAGTTTGATTCATAAATTCCTTTAGTTTCATTTAGTTTCTCTTTACTAAATCCTTCCTCTTGGTCTATAGATCTACTCATGTTACTCATACACACTGAAAAATATAAATGTGTATATTTATTGGGTGAGCAAATAAAACAGCAGATCTTCTTTACCTGTTTCCCCCAAGCTTCTGGCCTCTGTTACTTTTCCCATTACAACCATACTCATACAGGAGAGAGTAGTCTACACTGGCTGTGTCAATTTACCTAATTCACATTTATTTCTCAACGTCTACAATTTGACTTCTTATCACCATACTGTTGAATTTCCTGTCCTAGTTACCACCTATCTGCCAAGTATATTTGTTCCCTTTCTCTCAGTTCTACTTGATTTTCTACTGCATTGGATACTACTGACCACAGGTGCTGACACCTTAGAGAACATTTGGGTTTTACAGCATCATTTTGTCATAATTTTTCTCTCTTTCTCTGATCTTTTCAGTTTCCTCTCTGACTTTTCGTATTATTCTATTTGTATACCTTCTTATTTTTCCCCTCATACATACATGTCCTCTCTTTATTTTCATATGCTGCTGCTTCATTGTCTTCTTTTTAAAATCCTTATTTTCATTAGTTTACTCAACATTTCCACTTGATATTTACAGATATTTGAGATTTAATGATTGATATGGAACTGCCATGATTATCTTTCTCTCCAAACTTCTCTTCCTGTATTCCTTAATAATTCATTTATATGTTACTATTACCCATTTCAGTTATGTACTGATGTGTAACAAACTACCCTAAAGTTTGTGATATAAAGCAGTAGCCATTACATTTACAGATTCTGTGAAATAGGAGTTCAGACAGAATATAGCAGGGATTGATTGTTTCTGTTCTACAGTGTTTGAGGCTTCACCAGGGAAGACTCAAATGGCTAGGGACTGGAATTATCTGGAGGGTCTTTACTCACATGCTTAGTACTTGGATGGCAATGATTTGAGGGCTGAGCTCAGCTGGGATCATTGATTAGGGTACATTTCCTTGGCTTTTCCAAATGTTATGTGAACTTCCTTACTGCATGGCAACCTCAGTGTAGTAAGTTGACTTCTTACATAGTGGCTCAGGGTTCTAAAGAGTTAGTGACCCAGTGAGTAAGAAGGAAACTGTATGGCCTTCTTTGACCTAAGAGAAGAAAGAGGGTAGTTAGCCTAGATTCTGGATGGAAGTACTCATGTGCCTTCCCAGACTCAAGAGGAGACATAGACCCAACTTCATGATGGTAGGGGTATCAAAAAATATGTGTCTATGTTTTAAAGCTACCATACCAGATCTCCTGGTATCCTACTTAGAAACCTGGATATCATCCTTGTCTTTCATTCCTCCAATCCTACTCTGCTTTTGTATATCAGTCACTAAGTGCTGCGCTTTTCTTCATTATCATTAGCCTTGGTAAGAATTCTTTCACCTTTCACTGAAGAGTTTTCTATAAACTCTTATTTGATCTACATAATCTTTACCACCTTGAATTAAATAATAATTCCTCATATTGATTGTCGGATAGTTCTTCCTACATACAGATCTCTATCCAAATTGCTTAATTTAGTTCTTAAAGGTTGGCTCTACCTTAATTACCTCTCTGCACTCTTTGCATCAACTGGGCCTTTGCAGTGACTGACTTCTTTGCCTTCCTCACCCAACTGCTTTTGTCCTTCAGGTCTCATGTTGGCTGTCACCTCCTATGCGAAGTCTTCCTAGGGGCTTCAAATAATGTCACTTTTTCCTCTGTTGGTTTATGTGTCTATCTCCTGCCGTTAGAGTGATTATAGCTTCCATGAGGTCAAGGACTGTGTCTTAAGTCATCTGCCACTTTTGCCTGGCCCATCATTATATACTTGGTAAATGTTTGCTAGGTGATTGAAAACAGGTTATACTTTGGAGGAATTCTCCAAAGGTTTGAATTCCTGGGCTTTATTAAATTCCTATTCAAGGCTTTAAATAAAGGAGTTTACATTCTGTGCTTGAACAATTTTATTTCATTTAAAACATATATAACAAACCCCCCAAAACTTCTACTTGAAATACTATTCTTGTATGCCAGAAAATTTAGGGAAATGGGCAAATATTAGATTTAAAACAAGCTTTGATAAGATTGAGGGCCATGAGAATAAAGTTGAAATCAGAATAGTATTGTTTTCTGTTGTGGCATTTTAAAGCTTTAATTTTGGCTCTGAAATATTTCATGTTACAGATTTCATTCTAGCCTATTACCTTTTGGCCAGGAACATGTGATAGTTCACTTTTGGCAGTTGCACTGTGTGAAAGGGCCAGGGTCAGCACTGCTGGGCAGAAATGGGTCACTGAGTGTTAAGATGAAAGGGGAAGACTTTTAAAGAGTCTTTATTTATTGTTGGTGTAATAAGAGAAAATAATTATAAACTTGAACCTCTCACCATGTTCTTGCTTCCTCCTTTGCTTCTCAAATGCTTTGCCAAATTAACCACATCAACCAATTTTATAGAAAATGGATTACTGTTTTAAATTATTCTTTAGCTATTATTCTTAAGCTTCTTCAGAAAGTCTTTCTCCTCTCTTGTCTTTCAAAAGAACATAAGTCTCTTTTGTAGTTTCATAAAAATATTAAGTGGTCACTTAAAGAAATCAGGCAACATGTTCTACTTAAGTGATTGATAAAGTGCAACTGCCTATTTTTCCGAGTTGGAAGGAAGAACTCTTGCTTACTGTTGCTTTAAATGATGATTTTATTACTGTCAGGACAGATAACAAGCTGGGGTTTTCTAAGAGCAATAAATGACAAGTTGGTTTATGCCTGTGGCTCTTAAACAATGTAACATTCTTAAATTAAGGTAGGAACACACCCAGGTGGTCTTTAAAGGCAGTCTGGATCCCCTGCATGGAGATGGGGTTGCTCTCTGTTTATGTTTTTCCTGAATAGAATAAGACACACAGTTTTCTCCAAACTCTGGAATAGGCTTTGCTCTGAAATCTGTGCTGGAATGTTATCTGGAGTGTGATGGGGTTTTTTGCCAGTCACCATGGAAACTGATCAAGGCTCTTTCTAGTGCTATCCTTTGGGCTATTTGGGCTTCCTTAAATAAAAGATGACCTAATATATCTAATCTTATTCTTCACATATGTATTTTCTTTTTTTAGAAAAATTTTTAATGTTTTATTTATTTTTGAGAGAGAGAGAGAGAGACAGACAGACAGACAGACAGACAGCATGAGCAGGGGAGGGTCAGAGAGACAGGGAGACACAGAATCTGAAGACAGTTCCAGGCTCTGAACTAGCCGTCAGCATAGAGCCTGACCCGGGGATTGAACCCCCGGACTGTGAGGTCATGCCCCGAGCCAAAGTTGGATGCTTAATTGACTGAGCCACCCAGGCACCCCACATAGGTATTTTCTTAAAAAATGATTAAAAATACAGCTTGAGGGAGAAGAGGATATCTGTATCATATTCTATTAGGCTATTTAAAATATTCTATGCAGCTAAAGAGTATTCTGGCCAAGAAACATGAATGAGCATTTTCATTTTGGAGGGGCATATTCCTATTGGTTTGTGATTTTGTCTGTTGGCCTTTGAGCTTATATATGCAATAGAATAACAAATGCTAAATTTCCATTTATCTGCTTAGTGATGGAGAGGACCTGGTCATAGAAATTAAGGCATGGTGTATTATTTTATCATACCATTGCCAAATGAAATGTGATTTAAGTCATGACTTCAGAGACATACAGGTTAAAGGCATCTGTGAACAATTAAGATAATTAAGTATTCAGATGTTATAGAATCCAGTAGCCCATCTTTTGAAATGACCAGTCTTTATAAAGTTGTGGAAGGCTTTATATTTACAGTAATGTTTAGAAGTTAGAACCTCATTGGTCACTCCTATTTCCTTAGTGGAGAACTGGTGAAAAGAAGGGTAGGGTCTGAGCAGCAGTTATCAGAGGAGTTGCCTGGCGCTGATTGATGAGTCTTTTTAAAAAACAAAACAAAAATGTTTTAATTAAAAGCAGGCTCTGTGCTGATAGCACAGAGCCTGAACTGGGTTCGATCTCATAAAACATGAGATCATGACCTGAATTGAAATCAACAGTTGGTCACTTAACTGACTGAGCCACGCAGGCACCCCTTTAATTAGTTAATTTTAAAAATTGAGGTAAAATTCACATTGACTAAGAGTTTTGTGTTATGAGACACATTTATAGCATTGTTTCATTTTCAAGGGTTTGTTCCATTTTAAAGGGCTGACTCTGATTAAAAAGGCAAAATAGGAAATTGCTTGATTGTGGGTTCTTCTTGGTTATTTCAAATGACATGATTTCCTTTAATGTCTAATAACATCTCTTTGTATGAAATGAAAATGAAGGGTATAATACTTGGTGCTTCTACAAATAAAGATACTTTCACTCTTTTGTTTAGGTATTTACTGAGTATTTACCATTTGCTAGACACTCCTGGGTCCTGGAGAAATAGTGGACAAAAAGTCTTAATTTCTGTTTTTAAGGCGTTTATAGTCTAGTGCAAGAGATATAAAAAACATATCATTTTAGGTAGTAATAAGCTAGGAAAAATCATAAAACAGTGTAAGGAGATAGTGATGGAAGGTGCTATTTTATTTTTTAATTTTTTTTTTGAGAGAGAGATTGAGGGAATGAGCAGGGGTGGAGGGAGAGAGGGATAGAAAGGAGAGGGGAGGAGGGAGAGAGATAATCTTTGCTTTGGGTGCGGAGCCTGATATGGAGCTCAGTCTCACGACTGTGAGTTTAGGATCTCAGCTGAAATCAGGAGTTGGATGTTTAACTGACTGCACTACCCAGGTGCCTCAGAAGGTGCTGTTTCAGATAGGTTTGTAGGAAGAGGCTCTTTGAAGACATTTGAACAGAGGTCTAAATAAATTAAGAAAATGGGCCAAAGGAAAAGCAAAAGCCCTGAGGTTGGCTCAACTTGGCTTATTTTAAAGAACAGCAGGAAAGTCAGTATGACTAGAGTGGACCCATGGAGAGGTAGGCAGAGACGTGTTAAAGCCTTATGAACTGTGGTGGAAGTTTTTGACTTTCTTTTCCGAATATGATCTGGTGGATTTTTGACCAGGGGAGTGACATGATTTAATTTACTCTTTAATATTAAGAATGTGACTGCATTATAGACATACATGCAAGAGAATCGAAGCAGGGAGACTTGCCTAATATCTAGTGCAGGAGTTTAAGGTAAAGATAATAGTTTGGACTGTAATTCATAGATACTTTGGACTCTGTAGTTATAAGTATTTAGCTTTTAAAAAATATTTTGGAGCACCTGGGTGGCTTAGTAGGTTAAGTGTCTGACTTTGGCTCAGGTCATAATCTCTCCATTTGTGTGTTCCAGCCCCACGTCAGGCTTTGTGCTGACAACTCAGAGCCTGGAACCTGGTTCAGGTTCTCTCTCTGTCTCTGTCTCTGTCTCTCTCTGCCCGTCCCCTGCTCCTGTTCTGTTTCTCTCTCAAAAATATATAAAAACATTTATAAAATATTTTGAAGATAGAGACGGGAGGACTTGCTGATGAATTGGATACAAATGGTTAAGGAAATGATTTCTTTCTTTTTTTTGTATAGTAAAATAATTTACATAACTTATTATTTTAACCATTTTTATATGGATGGTTCGGTGCCATTAAGTGCATTCACCCTATTGTACAACTGTCGCCATCTCCATCCCTGGAACAATTTCATCATCCCAAACTGCAATTCTGGATCCACAAAACATTCCCAGCCCATGGCAACCACCATTCTACTTTTGTCTTCTATGAATTTGGCTGCTCTAGGTACCTCATATAAACGGAATTATGCAATATTTGTGTTTTTGTGTGTGCTTGTTTCAGTTAGCATTGTTTTCAAGATTCATCCATGTTGTAGCATGTATCAAAATTTCATTTCCTTTTGGGTTTCTTAATTTTGGTTTAAGCAACTATAAGAGAGTTTAAAAAGTTGACATTTAAAAAAAGTGTTATAATTGTTATAGCACATTGGTTTTAAGTGGTTGTCTGCTTGTTATTTTATTAGCCATTTCCCATACTTTCTTTGTCTTAAAATAGTGGTAAGCTTTGATTTTTTTAGAAGTTCTCTGAGGAATAAAAATAAAATTGTGTCAAGATGACTTGGGTACTGACGAAAATGGTTATTTTCAAGAACTATATAGCGTAGAAACCTTATCATGGTAGGAACAGTTGAAAATTAGTAGATGCCAGTGATAATAGGGTAGAGGGGGCTTGTTTATGAATGGAGCATTTTTGTGAGCAAACACCAGCTGTGCACGACTAAGGGTGGCATTCATCCAGGGGAAGGACGGTTTGGGGAATTTTCTTTCTTTCTTTCTTTTTTTTAAACAGCAGAGAGGCTTTTTAGTTAGGCTACTGGTCTCTTTTCTTTTCCAAAGGATTAAGTTTCAAAAGAAGGATCAGACCACTCTGGTGGGGTGAGGTGGGGTGGAGAACGTATTTGGAATAAGAAAGATGTTTGCAACACACTGGGGTTAGACCTTTCCCTGGGCATTCATAGGCAGCTGACCAAGTCCTTAACAGCCAAGTCTTAATATTACTTGTTTTTCTTCATTTAATGAGCATTGCTCAGCTTAATTAGCTCTCAGTTTTGTTCTGACAGTGGTCATACCACAGAGATTGTGAATATCAATTCTTCTAAAAGAATTTTCCTCTTTATAAATAATACATGTTGTAAGCATCAAATCTTTGCAAAAATAGTCTGGTAGTAGAAATTGTTTTTATAATGGAGAAGAAAGGGATGTGATTTCATGTTACTAAAGGATGTTATAAGTAATCAAAAGAAAAAGGGAAATTTGAGAATCTAGAGAGTCTATCAAATGTCATTTTTATAGGAGGAAATTGAAGTCAGGAAAGAACAAATTTGCTTGGAAACAAGCCCTATAAATGGAACTTGAGCTAACATCTGCCTTTGACAAAATCCCCTGCAAAGCTGCTACTTCTTCTGGTAGTCCTTGAGTTAGGACTCTGATATTTTCATATTTGCCCTGGAAAGGATTGTGATAATATAAATGAAGTTTTATTTTTATACATGATTAGATATGGAATTTGGAAGCCAGCTGTTTATAGGTGGGTGTCTTATAAAACGTTGCAGGGAACATGACATAGGCAGTAGCAGGTCAGAGGTAGCACACAGGGATTGCTGCGGTTCATGGAGAAGGAGTGGGAGAGAACCTATCCCGGTGACTCTTGGTTTTGGTTTGGCAGAGTTGGGTAGGTTAGCTAATTACATCACATGGCCTGTGATTTTATGACTCAGTTTGTGCAACTGGGAACACAAGGCATTCCTTTACAGTGTTTTTTTGTTTTTTTTTTTTAACTATTTGCTGCGTGTGTGACACTATGGTAGGAATTTTGGATAGAATGGTGAATAAAGCAGTTCAAGTTGTTTATTTATATTTGTGGTAAGTGCTGCAAAGAAGTCCTGTTGTCAGGGGAGCATTTAACAGGATGCTGAACCTAATCTAAGGGTTGAGGGAAGACTTCCCACAGGGAATAATATTAATCATCTGCCTTCCTGCAACCACGATTACTCTCTGCCACATTATTCTGTTTTACTTTTTTTAAAGTAATTCTTATGCATCTTCTCCTTCCATATCTCCTCCTCCTCCCTTTCCTGCCAGTTAGAATGAAGGTCCTGGAGAGCAAGGACTTTCATGCCTGGAAACTCTGAGTGGAAAGAAGCATGAGGGTGTGGTGAGGAGGAGGAACCGGAAGAAGGCCGGTGAGGTAGTCAGTGTGAATCAGTGTGAGAGGGAGAGTAGTAGCCTTAGTGACTATGTCAAGAATTTTAGATTTATCTTAATGATAGTGGAAAACAATTTTAAATGGGAGATAGATATGATCATATTTGTCTAAAAGTTACTTTACTGTCACATGGAGAAATGGAGGGGATGTTAGACTGGGTGCAGGAGACCACTTTAGGCTATTAGGCTAACCTAAGCAGGAGAGCATTGTGATGTCTTAGATTAGGGTGTTGATGGTGGAAATGGAAGATGAGGTAAAATTGGTAGGTCTTTTTCTGATGTTTATTTAGTTTTGAGAGTGGGGGAGGGGCAGACAGAGAGGGGGAGACAAAGGATCCAAAGTGGTCTCTGCACTGACAGCAGAGAGCCCATGGAGGGCTCGAACTGAACGAACCATGAGATCATGACTTGAGCTGAAGTCAGATCCTTAGTCAACTGAGCCACCCAGGGACCCCAAAATTGGTAAGTCTTGATGAGGACTGAATGTGGGAGAGGAGAGGGAGGAGTCAGGAATGATGTACACAGTTTTTCTGAATTGTCAGGTCCATTTTCCCATGCATTTGGAATATAGGTATACTTTCAGATTTGGTATACAGTAGAATTGCTCCTGATTGTGAAAACTCAGGAAATGTGTTGAACTTTTCTAGTCAACTTTTATTCAACATAGAAGGGCACAATACGTTTTAGTCTATAGTGTTTCAGCTGTTAATAAGAAATCCGTATCCTTGTTTGAGGCTTCATTGTTATAATTGGATGGAGTCCTACCACTTTTAAAGTTTTTTTTTTTTTTTTTTTTTTTTTTAATTTGTAAGCTTTTGGGACACCTGGGTGTCTCAGTCGGTTTAGCGTCCAACTTCAGCTCAGGTCATGATCTTACGGTTCGTGGGTTCGAGCCTCACATCAGGTCTGCACTGACAGCTAGCTCATAGCCTGGAGTCTGCTTCATATTCTGTGACTCCCTCTCTATCTGCCCCTCCCCTGCTCACGCTGTCTCTCTCTCTCAAAAATAAATAAAACATTAAAAAAATTTGTAAGCTTTTAATTCCAGTGTAGTTAAAATACAGTGTTATTATTAGGCATACAATATGGTGATGCAGCAAGTCTGTGCATTACTCAGTGCTCATCAAATCCCCTTTACCTATTTCACCCATCCCCCACTCCTCTCCCCTCTGGCAACCATCAGTGTGTTCTGTATTGAGTCTGTTTCTTGTTTTGTGTGTCTCTCTTTTTTTCCGTCTGTTCATTTGTTTCTTAAATTCCACATATCAGTGAAACCATATAGTATTTTTCTTTCTCTGACTGACTTTGCTTAGCTCCATCCATATTTTTGCAGATGGCAAGGTTTCATCTTTTTATAGCTGAATAATATTCCATCGTGTGTATTTATGTATGTGTGTGTAGATATATGTGTATCTACGCACACATACATTTGCCACATTTTCTTTATTGATTTATCTGTTGATGGATACTTGGTCTGCTTCCATAATTTGGCTATTATAAACAACTCTGCAGTAAACATAGGCTGCATATATTCTTTCAAATTAGTGTTTTTGTATTCTTCGGGTAAATACCCAGTACTGTGATTACTGGTTTGTAGGGTAGTTCTGTTTTTAATTTTTTGAAGAACCTTCACACTGTTTTCCACAGTGGCCACACTAGTTCACATTCTTGGAACCAACAGTGCACAGGAGTTCCTTATTCTCCACATCCTACCAACACTTATTGTGTCTTGCATTTTTTATTTTACCCATTCTGACAGGTGTGAGATGGTATCTCATTTTCCTGATGATGAGTGATATTGAGCATCTTTACATGTGTCTGTTTGCCATCGTCATGTCTTATCTGTAGTAATATTTGTGTCTTCTGCCTAGTTTTTCATTGGATTATTTTTGTTTTTTGGTGTTGAGTTTCATAAGTTCTTTATATATTTTGGATACTAACCTTTTATTCGATATGTCATTTGCAAATATCTTCTATTCAATAGGTTGTCTTTTAGTTTTGTTGATTGTTTCCTTTGCCATGCAGAAGTTTCTTGTTCTGATGTAGTTCTAATAGTATACTTTTGCTTTTATTTTTTTGGCATTGGAGACATATCTAGAAAAAAGTTGCTATGGTGGATATCAGATAAATTACTTCCTTTGCTTTCTTCTAGGATTTTTATGGTTTTAGGTATCATGTTTGGATTCTTAACCTGTTTTGAGTTTTTGTGTGTGGTGTAAGAGAGTGGTCCAGTTTCATTCTTTTGCATGTAGCTGTCCTGTTTTCCCAGCACCATTTGTTGCAGAGACACTTTTTCCCATTGCATATTCTTGCCTCTTTAGTCAAAGATTAATTGGCCACATAATCCTGGATTTGTTTCTGGGCTTTCTATTCTGTTCTGTTGATCTATGTGTCTGTTCTTGTGCCAGTATTATACAGTTTTGATAGTATACAGCTTTGTTGTATAACTTGAAATCTGGAATTGTGATACTTCCAGCTTTGTGGTTTTTTCTTTCAAGATTATTTTGCTATTCAGGGTCTTTTGTGATTCCATACAAAATTTAAGATAATTTGTTCTAGTCTGTGAAAAATGCTGTTGATATTTTGATAGAGATTGCATTGCATTAAATCTGTAGATTGTTTTCAGTAGAATGGACATTTAAACAATATTAGTTATTCCAATTGATGAGCATGGAATATCTTTCCATTTGGTTGTGTTGTCTTCAATTTCTTTCATCAGTGTTCTATAGTTTTCAGAGTACAAGTCTTTTACCCCCTTGGTTAAGTTTATTCCTAGGTATTTTATTATTTTTGGTGCATTTATAAGTGAGATTGTTTTCTCAATTTCTAATTCTATTGCTTCATTATTAGTGTTTAGAAATGCAGTGGATTTTGTATCTTGTAATCTTTACTGAATTTATTTATCATTTCTAGTAGTTTTTTGGTGGAGTCTTGTGGGGATTTTATATAGAATATCATGTCATCTGCAAATAGTGAAAATTGTACTTCCTTCTTACCAGTTTGGGTGCCTTTTTCTTATCTGATTGCTGTGGCTAAGACTTATAGTACTACGTTGAGTAAAAGTGGTGAAAGTGGACATCCTTGTCCTGCTTCTGATCTCAGGAGGAAAGCTCTCAGTTTTTCACCTTTGACTATAATGTTAACTGTGGGTTTTTTTTATATATGGACTTTATTATGTTCCTTCTACTTTTTTGAGGGTTTTTATCAGGAATGGATATTGTACTTTGTCAAATGCTTTTTCTATATCTATTGAAATAGTCATATCACTTTTATCCTTTCTAATTGATATGGTGTATCACATTGATAGATTAGCGAATATTGAGCCACCCTTGCATTCCAGGAATAAATCCTACTTGAATGTGGTGAGCGATTTTTTTTTTTAGTGTTTATTTATTTAGAGAGAGAGAGAGCAGGGGAGGGGCAGATGGAGAGGGAGACAGAGAGTCCCAGGGAGACAGCACAAACCATGAGATCATGACCTAAGCCAAAATCAAGAGTCTGATGCTTAAGAGACTGAGCCACTCAGATGCCCTTGGTGAATGATTCTTTTAATGCATCGTTGGACTTCATTTGCTAATATTTTGTTGAAGATTTTTGTATGTATCTTCATCAGAGATATTGGCTTGTAGTTCTCTTTTTTTTGTAGTGTCTTTATCTGGTTTTGGTATTAGGGTAATGCTGGCCTCATAGAATAAATTTGGAAAATTTCCTTTCTTTTCTGTTTTGTGGAATAGTTTGAGAAGAATAAGTATTAACCCTTTTTTAGATGTTTGGTAGAATTCACCTGTGAAGCCACCTGGTCCTGGGCTTTTGTTTGTTGGGAGTTTTTTGATTATGAATTCAATTTCATTGCTGGTAATTCGTCTCTTCAGATTTTCTATTTTTTCTTGATTTGGTTTTGGGAGATTATATGTTTCCAGGAATTTGTTCATTTGTTCTTGGTTGTCCAGTTTATTGGCATATACTTTTTCAAAATATTCTTTTATGATTGTATTTCTGTGGTGTCACTGTTATTTTTCCTCTTGCATTTCTGGTTTTATTTGAGTTCTCTCTCTCTCTGTCTCTCTTTTTGATGACTCTGGCTAAAGATTTATCAATTTTGTTGATCTTTTTAAAGAACTAAGTCTTGGTTTCATTCATCTGTTCTCTTCATTTTTTTAAGTTTATATTTCATTTATATCAGCTCTAATCTTTATTATTTTCTTCCATTTGCTGGGTTGGGGTTTTGTTTGTTCTTCCTTTTCTAGCTCCTTTAGGTATAAAGTTAGATTATTTGAGATTTTTTTCTTACTTCTTAATGTTCACCTGTATTGCTATCTTCCCTCTTAGAACAGCTTTTGTCTAATCCCAAAGATTTTGGACTGTTGTGTTTTCATTTCCACCAGTTTTTAAAACCGTTTTATTGCGATAAAATTCACATACCATATAATTAATGTAAGTATGAAATTTAGTGGATCTTAATATAGTCACAGAATTGTACATCAATTACCATCAATTTTATAACATTATCATTACTCCAGAAAGAAACTTTGTATCCTTAGCCTCTCTTTTCCCCTGTACTCCAGTTCTAGGGAATCTGTAATTTATTTTCTGTCTTTATAGATTTCCCTATTTGCACATTTCATATAAATGGAATAAAACAATAAATGGTCTTTCATGACTAGATTCTTAGCATAATATTTTCAAGATTCATCCATGTTATAGCATACTTTAGTCCTTAATTTCCTTGTATTGCTGAGTAATGGGCCATTATATGGATTTTTTATTTATCCATTTCATCAGTTGATACTCCTTTGGTGTTTTTTGTACTTTTTGGCTATTTTGAATAATGCTGCTATGAATATTTGTATGTAAGTTTCTGTACGGACATATACTTTCTGTTCTCTTGGGGGATACAACTGACAGAGGAGGTCTGGGTCATGTTACAACTCTATGTTTAACCATTTGAAGAGTTGCCAGTTTCCAAAGTGGTTTTACCACTTTACAGTTCTTTCAGCAGTATATGAAGATTCCAAATTTTCAACATCCTTAACAATACTTACTTTCTGTCTTTTTATTTTTTGTTGTTTATTTAATTTAGAGAGGGACAGAGTGCAAGTGGGGGAGGGGAAGGGAGAGAGGGAGACACAGACCCAAAGCATGTTCCAGGCTCCAGGCTCTGAGTTGTCAGCACAGAGCCCAATGCAGGGCTCAAACTCATGAACCACGAGATCACAACCTGAGTGGAAGTTGAACACTTAATTGACTTAGCCACCCATGTGTCCCACTTTCTGTCTTTTTAATTATAGTTATCCTTGTGGATGTGGTTCCCATTTTGGTTTTAAGTTGTGTTTCCCAGTAGTTTTCCTAAAAGTAAATGATAACACTGAAATAGTAATGAGATTGAAGCTGGGCAGTTTATTGGCAAACAGAATTTAAGAAGCCATTATGAATAGAGATGACATGGCATATGCTAATAAGTAATTTAAGCATTTTTCAGGCTTTACTTTGTTTTTCTAGTTCTTATTTACCAATTAGCAGTTTATTATGATAAATGATATTAACAGTAGTATTTTATTTTGAACCTAAGTTCAAAAAGATTTTGAGGGGGGTGCCTGGGTGGCTCAGTCGGTTTAGCATCCAGCTTCTGGCTTCAGCTCAGGTCATGATCTCGCGGTTCATGGGTTCGTGCCCCATGTCGGGCTCTGTGCTGACAGCTAGCTCAGAGCCTGTAGCCTGCTTTGGATTCTGTGTCTCCCTCTCTCTCTGACCCTCCCTGCTCGTGCTGTCTCTCTCTGTTTCTCAAAAATAAAAACATAAAAAAAAAGATTTTGAGGTTCCACAAAGATACTTTCTTTTAATGTTTTATTTATTAGAGAGAGAGAGGGAGACAGTGTGAGCAGAGGAGGGTCAGAGAGAGAGGGAGACACAGAATTCGAAGACAGGCCTCAGGCTCTGAGCTAGCTGTCGCACAGAGCCTGATGTGGGGCTCAAACCCACGAACCATGAGATCATGACCTGAGCAGAAATTGGACGTTTAACCGACTGAGCCACCCAGGTACCCCCACAAAGATAATTTTTACAAATACCGCAAATATTTTTGTTAAAATTTTTCTTTCCCTTTAAAATGCAGTCTCCATCTCTTTTGGCTCCTAAACAACAGTTGAGAATGTCTAAGTGATTATGGACCAGCTCATTTGAACAATCCAAGGACCGACCATCTTGTATCAGATGCTGTGTTTACTCAGGGTGGTACCTTTACAGAGTTTCCAGCCTTGTGGGCAAGACATATACACATATTTATTTACATATGAAGAAGAGTATAGCAAGCACAGAAGTTGGTGGGTATAAACAGAGTATGTTAATACCAAAGTGGAGAGAATTTAATTTGATTTTTAAGCAGAGGCAGTACTTTGAAAATTAGGTAGAATGTTGGCAGGTAGCAAAATAGCAGAAAAGAAATTTCTAGGTTGAAGGAATTATGTGAGCAAAGTCATGGTAAGAGGTAATTATAAAGTGTTTGGAGTGAGAAGTAATCTGTATAGCTATAGTGTATGGTATATTTGGACAAGAGGACCTGTGGGGAATCCAATGGAAAATAGACTGGATGCTTATGATATGTAAAGGAGTCTGGATTTTGTCTTGTAGGCAGTAGGATACATTAAAAAGTTTGCTGTTAGTATATAATCCATGATAAAATCTGCCTTTCAGAGGTAAGATTTATAGTGATATGAACAACAAATCAGAGACAGATTGGAGGCAAAGGATGCTGTCACAATAGCCAGAGTGAGAGTTGACTTATAAACTAAAATTGGCTCAAAAATAGGGGTTTATTGTTTCACATAACAAGAAGTGTGGAAGTTAGAGTTGGTTGAATGCAGCCCAACTTTATCAGGTAGCATTTCTACATTTCTTTTGGCTTAATCCTTCTGGTCACAAGATGGCTGTCTCATTCCGTCACAAAGAGGAGGAACAAGAGTATGCTGTTTTACTTTTGTTGTTGTTGCAGTTGTTGTTGTTAGGGCAGAAAACTTTCATGAGGCACTCTGAAGTTTTATTAACCAGGACTGTATTTCATGACTGTGATTTAGCTCCAAGGGAAAGTGGGTAATCTGACATTTTCCACCTTAATAGTGAGAGGTGAGCTTTGTCTTTGAGAAGAACAAGTGGGCACAGGAGTTCAGGGAGTAGCAACCAGTAGTGTCCACAGAGGCTCATATCCTCTAGTTAGTAGTAAAATGGCAAAGGAAGAGACGGATTTAGGAGACAGATTAGAAACAAAAGAGGGATTAAAGACAACTCTAGGTTTGGTGGTGAATGAAATGATGATGCCATTTACCAAACTGTACTTCCTAATTTAAAATGGAATTGAATCTTACTCTATTAATAACATTTATTGATCATAAAACTTGATGCTTAGGACCCTGTAATCTTACTTGCTAATCACTAATGGAATAGAACATGGAGAAGATAGTAGAAGTAGCATGGGGGTTTTTAAGTCCTACTCCTAGGACCAGTGCCGGCTTGCTGCTTAAGAATCACCTGGGGAGCTTATTAAATCAGAATCTCTGGGAATTGATATTTTTAGTTCTGGGATTTGACTATCAATTTTGTTAACAAGGTCCCCAGGTAATTCTGAGGCACAGCTAGGTTTGGATATATTTGGTAGGTAAAGCATGGACTTGGTTTCAGGCAAACCTGAATTTGAATCCCAGATCTACACTTATTGGCTGTGTGAACTTGGGCAAAGCACTTGACTTCTAAGAGGTCAGGCCCCTCCTCTGTGAAATATGTAGTAATCTTGATAATATTAATAATATTAATGTTACTGAATGATGTATCACAGTTGCTTACTCAGGAAATGAATGGGCGAGCCTTGGTGCTACTATGGCCAACTGCTTCATTCTGGGGAATCTTGAGGAGGCTGGACGAGATGAAAGCATAGCTCCTGGATGGATTTGCCAGCACTGTTGCTGATGAAGCTCGGATAAACTTCTCTTAAGAGAAGCCAGTCATTCAAGAAATGACTGGAGAAATTTATGTCAGGTTGTTGGCAGCCAGGAGTGGTGGCAGGCTCAAGCCTTAACAATTGGCCTCTCCTAGATGGACATCTATCATTTTATAGGAGAGATTCAGGGGCATGTGGCAGGAGAGCAGGCAGAGATTACATGGTTATGGGTGGGTATTTTTTGTGTATTCAGCCCACAATTATGGGCAGGGAAGAGCATGTGTGGGGTGTGTTCTAGGCATTCTATTGCTATGAGGGTTCTTCTGGTCTGGGATTGGTTGGAATGTTCTAGTCATTGCAAAATGTCTTGTCATTGCTGCAAGAAAGTGCAGTTAAAAGTAAGCACAATGGTTTTTAGTTAGAGCAGGAGTAAGCAGTATTGTCTATTCCTGGTTTTTAACTCTTGGGGTCCGTAGTTGAGCAACAGGGCTTGTTAACATTAATAACTACTTTACAGAGTTGTAAAATAAGGGATATACATGTAATGTGTCTAATATAATAATCCACATAGTAAAGATTAAGTAACTCACTATTCTTTTGTGTCTTAGGCTGTAATAAGTACTGTACATTTGAATTAGCAAAGAAAGACAGATTCTGTACATCTACAACAAAAAGTAATTAAGAAGCAAAATATAATAAATTGCTTCTTTTCTTGCTTAATATCCATTATTACCAATAGCTGATTTTCTTTTGGCCTAGCCGGGTATCTTCCAGGCTTGAGCATATGAGTCTTTGTTTATTTTCTTAACTGCATTTTTGGCTGCACCTTTTTGTGCAGTCTATATAACGATAAAACTTAAAAATCAGTTAACATACCAAAAACCCTACATCCAGTTTCTATGAAATATGTTACTTAATATTTAGTAGACTCTATTTTTCACAGTGATCTCATATAAAACCTTACACTAGGCATAGTTCTTGCTCTTACAAAACAAAAAGCAATGTCAGTTCAGATGAAAGTAATAAGAATCATTTGTTATTCTCAGAGCTTATGTAGTTGTCTGGGTTAATAATTAGAATGCTGTTTTGGATGGTTGTCTTATGTGGGAAATGACTGCTTGCTGAGAATGAGTGCTTCTTTTTCCTCTTTCACTGCATAAAGAGGTCTTGGTGGAAGGGAGGAAAGGCACTCACATTGACAATTTACTTTGCACTAGGAATGTGACTTAATTTGTCTCATTGGACAGGGAGCAGCAAGCAGGTTGTAGTGCTGCCTGTCTACTCTGAAAGCATGCTGCCTGAGTTCATGTGCCAGCTCTGCACTTAACGCTGCTTGACTTTCGGCAAACTACTAACCTTTCTGTGCCTTGGTTTCTTCATTGAGGATTATTATGCACCTATTTCAAAGGTTGTTGTGAGGATTAAATAAGCTAGTGTACATAAAGTCTCTAGAAAGTGCTTGACCTGTAGTACTGTATAACTGTTAGCTCTTCTTTAAATTTAGTGAATTCACATTGTTCTATAATCTCATAGAACTCCTGCAAGGTCAGTATCTTCTTAATCTTTATTTTGTAGGTAATAAACTGAAGTTTAATGAGGTTAGCAACCTATCTAAATCACCCATCTATTTAGTGATTCAAATCCTAGATTACTTCTTCATACATTCTACTGTGACTTTAATATGTTAGTTATTTTAAAAATCTTGAAAATAATAATCACTTATATGATTCATATGGTTTTAAGTATTGTTAATTTTCATTTATCAAAAAACATTTTTGCTACTTGGCATTTGAATTAACAAATTAACTATTTTTGAACTTTGAGTAGGGTAATGTTTTGAAAAAACTCTGTTACTGATCTTTAAAATACTGTATTAAGGGATAACTGAGATGTTTAAAAATGTACTGTATATTGCAATAGCTATTTAATTCAAATTAATTTGTAACTTTTACATATTATATAATATTCTACATAAACATATATATTGCACACTTAAGTATATAACATATCTATATAGTTTATAAAATTATTTTATATGTGCTGATCATGGTACCTGGGGGTTTTTCATAATTGGTATTTTTACTCATGGTCTGGATGCTATCATTGATTAAGTTAATTACCTAAATCTTCAATTCATACATTTTATAGAAAATATAGTTATGTTTGCTGATGTATAACCACTAATGAACATTAATAGTATTAATTGACTTGAGACATGTGCATCTATTTCTGTGGCATCTTTTATAAGAATAATTCAGAGTACTTCTGAAAAGCAATATGGAGTTTTTTTAAAAAATTAAAAATAGAACTACCATATGACCCAGCAATTGCACTACTAGGTATTTCTCTAAAGGATACAAGAGTACTGTTTTGAAGGAGCACATGGACCCCAGTGTTTATAACAGTACTATTGACAATAGCCAAAGTATGGAAAGAGCCCAAATATCCATTGACTGATAAATGGATGAAGAAGAGGTGATATATATATATATACAAAGGGGTATTACTCAGTGATAAAAAAGAATGAAATCTTGCCATCTGGAATAATGTGGATGGAACTAGAGTGTATTATGCTAAGCGAAATAAATCAGAGAAAGAGAAATATCCTATAACTTCACTCATATGTGGAATTTAAGACATAAAACAGATGAGCATAAGGGAAGGCAAGCAAAAATAATATAAAAACAGAGAGATAAACCATGAGAGACTCTTAAATACAGAGAACAAACTGAGGGTTGCTGGAGGTGTGTTTGGTGGGGGTGTGGGCTAAATGGACGAGGGGCATTAAGGAGGACACTTGTTGGGATGAACACTGGGTGTAATATGTAAGTGATGAATCACTAAATTCTGTTCCTAAAATCATTATTGCACTATATGTTAACTAACTTGGATTTAAATTAAAAAAGAATAATTCAGAGTACTGAGTGAGGAACTTAGCATCAAATATTAAAATGAAAAGGTAATTTTTAAAAATTAATTCTGTAACAGAAGTGGGTAGAAGTGTTAAACTAGGCCCTAACGCCATTCTTCTAATAGGAATTTTCCTTACTTGCTCTTCCCCCTCCTCCATAAGCATACAGACCTAGCACACCACCCTTACCCAACATGATAAAATAAAAATACTGTTTTATAAGATAATCTTTAGATAGGTAAAAAGCCTTAAACTGCTTTTCTCCTCTATTTTCTGCATGGTTTTAGGGAGCTTTATGCACACCGTACTTCGAGATTTCCAATTAGAAGCAGTAGCAATTTTGTTTTGAATAGCTCTAAAGAAGCTATTGGCCCGGTGTTTTGCCCGCGGTACCCTTTGGCCTACGTTTTAAATTTCTTTTGGGAAATGCAGCTTGCTCCCAGAAATTCATTCTCTCACTTTGTTCATGGAAGTCACTGAGTTTGATTCTGAGTTAGAGTACATACCCTAATTTTACATTTGATATATTCTCCTTAGTTTGATTTCACATATAATATATTGGTGGCCAAACTGTTGCACATCCTTTGAATTTCAGAATCTGATTCTGTCCAATAAGAAGTCATCCAGATCTTGCTCACAGAAAGATTTGTTTTTCTTAATTATCCTCCTGTCTCTTCCCTAATTTGGCTCTGACAAATTCATTTTACTTCTCTCTTTATTTTTTTTCTCAGTAAATTATTTTCCTCATCCAATCTCTTTGAGGAATAAGAAGGCCCTTAATCCTCAGCAGGGCAGTGTTGGAAGGACCACTAAGAGCAAGTGAGCAGAGTATATATGAAGAAATGAGTTTCAAAACCAGCTACTTGGCTCCTATGATTTTGAGTCTGCAAGGTGGATCACATGCTCTGTTTATATCCAATTCCTGTGATTGCTTTATTGCTTTTCTTTGGAAGAGTTGCTTTCAGAATTGTAAATGCTTTTCCCTGCATTGCAGTCTAGCTGAGAACTAAGAACATTGTAAAGGAATTGCTGTTGATTTTCAGTGCTTTTTCTGCAGTACTTTATCTGGTTTGGGAAAGGTTTGTTGGTTAGGTTTCTAGGTTTGTAGTCTTGGATTCTGGCAAAAAACTAACTGGTTGATGTCACAAATAAGAAGACTTATTTTTGGGGTTTAGTGTCTAGAATTTCTGCATTTTATATATTACCATGGTGATAGAAGGCTTTCTAATTTTCTGTATTTGAAGTCTTTACTAAGGGCATCAATGCTTTAATTTTATTTTGAGAGAGAGTGAGAGAGAGAGAGCATGTGAGCAAGTATGGGGGAGGGACGAGGTGGGGACAAAAAGAGACGGAGGTAGGGAGGGGGAGAGAGAGAGAATCTTAAGCAGGCTCCATGCCCAGTATGGAGTCTAACATGGGCCTTGATCTCACAACTGTGAGATCATGCCCTGAGCCAAAATCATGACTCAGATGCTTAACTGACTGAGCCACCCAGGCTCCCCAGTACTTTTTTCTTCCTTGAATTATACATGCCAAGGATTAAAGGTTATTCTTTTCTTAGTGGTTTCACCCCTGATTCAGTTTCTCTGTTACTTACTAGATGAAAATATGGAACTTAAGGCAATTGATTCTTGTTAAAGTATATGTTACTTGCTCTGGGAAGGTAAAAAAAAAAAAAGAGCACAACAAAATTCTAGTGCAGCCCTTTTATATTTGAAACTCTACTGAACCTAATCTTGCTAGTCTGTAGTTTAAAAGTTGTTGTCTTTTTAATGAGCCCTTTCATATCATGTTTGTGGCTTTTGTTTTCAAAGATTTATGTAGTATACTTTTATCATCTATATATATTTTAATAGCAGCCTGCCATAGCCGTTCTTTGCACCAGATTTTCTTCCTGGAAGTCCATTTTTTTCCAGACTTGAGATCAGTAGAAAAATGAGGATGACATGGATTTTCATGAGGAAAAGTGGTGGTTAGGAATAGGTTGCAAGGAAATTTATTACCACTTCTTTAACACCAAAATACTTTTAACCTCATGTACATTATCTAATTTTAAATCCTTTAACTTAAAAGGTCTGTATAGAAGTATTAGAAGAGGGACTTTCATGAAATCATAGAATATTAAAGCTTGAGAGGGACTTTAGGGAATATAGTAACTATCCTGATATCCTGTGGACGAACAGATGGAGGTTTTTTTCATTCATTTATTAGTTCCTTCATCCATCTGTCCATACATTGCACAAATATTTACTTAATGTCTATTGATTTAAGTGCTTGGGGATATGTCTACCTTTATGGAGTTTATAGTAAATAGATAATAAACATCATAATTTTACATAAAGAGAAAGTGATAAAAGTGATCTGGATTGGGGCAGTGTTTGAGGGTGAAGGTGGATTTGCTATGTAAAATGGGGTAGGCTACCTTGAAGATACGATATTCGAGCAGAGAGTTGGAGATGAGAGAATGGACTCGTGACTCTCTGAGGAAAGAGAATGTTGGGCAAAAGGAACAGCCAGTTTAAGGGCTAGTGGATAGGAGCATGTCTAGCTTTCTATTCAAGGAATAGTAAAAAGGCACCTGGCCTTTGGAGTAAGAAGTGGAGTGGAATAAAATGTGACGAAAATCAACTGGGCTGGGAGATAGTGGGTTGGGGAACTGGCTAGATTATATGGTGTGTGGTGAATTGTTAGACTTTGGTTTTTACAATGAGGGGAGATTGGGGGGTTAGTGAGGGTTTTGAGCATGCATGATCTGATGTATGTTTAACTGAATCATTCCGAGTGCACTGTTGAGGAGAGATGCCAGGGTAAGGTTGCTGGATTTAGAAAATAAAAATATAGGACACCCACTCAGTTAAATTTGAATTTCAGATAAATAATGAATAATTTTTATATACATATGTCCCAAGCAGTATGTGATTATTCACCCATATGGCAGAATGTTAAACACTGTTTTGTGTGTGTGTGTGTGTGTATGTGTTTATGTATTTTTAAACTTTTCAGTATTACTGTTGATTACTATAAATTACCATTACCATGATCCTGTTGGTCTCAAGTCTTGGGCCCTTACAACAAAAATTTGTTTTGTTCTTTCCTGTATTATCTATATTACTGTTCCTCATATTGTAGTCATCCTATACCTTAGAGTGTTACAAATGCGGTTTGTTGGACCCCAGTCTAGACCTTCTGAATCAGAATTTCTTGGGGTGGAACATGGTATCTGCATGATTGTATAGTGTTCTAGGTTCTAGGTACTAGGTACGGTAGAACAAAACTTACACAAATCCTTACCTTAATGGAATTAACGTTCTACTGGAGAGGCACAATAAACAAGACAAATAAGTAAGTATACAGTATGTTAAATATTCGTATAGGAAAGGAAAAAGCAGGAAGGGAATGGGAAATATCCAATATAATGATGAGGGAGTTGTATTTTTAGATAGGGTGGCCAGTGAAGGTCTCACTGTGTGGCGATGTTTACGATTTGAAGCATGTGATGGAGAGAACCAGAGAGGTACTTGGGTGAACAGAATTCTAGGCTGAAGGAACAACTGCAAAAGGCAGGTGCATGCCTGGTGTATTTAAGACACTGTGGAGTGGAGTGAAAAGGGGGAGAAGAGTAGAGGATGAGATGAGAGAGATAAAGGGGAGTGACTGGTAATTGCTAGCATTCAGGCTTTCTGGTGTGTTGGAGAGACATTTGGATCCTAGGCCCAGCTGTGGCATTATCCCTGGGTGTTTCTTCATCACTTAAAAACTAAGGTGCTCTCTTAGGTTTCTTTCTGCCTTAAAATTCTTTAATTTGAAATCTGTTATTTCTCTACTTTTTTTTCTCTGTTCTTTTGCAAGCAAGTAGTTAATCATTTGGGATTCTTTTGTATTTTTTTATGAGCTTATCTCTATTTATGCTCCATCCAGCCAGGTGAACTTTTTCCTTTATGTTGTCCTTGTTCCTTTCTTAATTGAACTTGAAGATTTAGATTGTCCTTTGGTAAATAGCAGGCAATTGTTTTCTTTTCACTTTGTCTAACCATTGGATCTTCTCATAATCAAATTCTTTTTTTTATTTAAAAAATTATTTATTTATTTTAAAAATTACCTCCAAGTTAGTAAGCATATAGTGCAATAACAATTTCAGGAGTATATTTCAGTGATTCATCTCCTATATATAACACACAGTGCTCATCCCAACAAGTGTCTTCCTTAATGCCCCTCACCCATTTAGCCCATCCCCTCACCCACACCCTCACCAGCAACACCCAGTTTGTTCTCTGTGTTTAAAAGTCTCTTATGTTTTGCCCCCTCCTTGTTTTTATATTATTTTTGCTTGCCTTCCCTTATGTTGATCTTTTTTGTGTCTTAAATTCCACACACACATACACACACCACATCTTTTTTGTCCATTCATTAGTTGATGGACATTTGGGCTCTTGCCATACTCAATACATTGTCTGCATCTTTTCCCCATTGAAGATGATACTACTGGTAGGTCCTTCCCATGTGGCTTTTAAGATCTTGAGATATGATCCTTTTATCTCTGCTTTCTTGAGGATTTTTATCAAGACAGGATGCTGAATTTTGTCAAATGCTTTCTCTGCAGCTCTTGAGAGGATCGTGTGGTCCTTGTCCTTTCTTTTACTGATGTGAGGTATAACATTGATGCTTTGCAGATATTGAACCAGCCCTGCAGCCCAGGCATAAATCCCACTTGTCGTGGTGAATAATTCTTTTAATGTATTGTTGGATCTGGTTGGCTAGTATCTAGTTGAGAATTTTTGCATCCGTGTTCGTCAGTGAAATTGGTCTGTAGTTCTCCTTTTGAGTGGGGTCTTTGTCTGCTTTTGGAATCAAGGTAATGCTGGCTTCATAGCATGGGTTTGGAAGTTTTCCTTTCATTTCTATTTTTTTGGAACAGCTTCAAAAAATACATATTAACTCTTCTTTAAATGTTTTATAGAATTCCCCTAGAAAGCCATTTGGCCCTGGACTCTTGTTTGTTGGGAGATTTTTGATTATTGACTTGATTTCTTTACTGGTTATGGGTCTGTTTAAATTTTCTGCTTCTTTCTGTTTTTGTTTTGGTAGTTTATATGTTCCTAGGAATTTGTCCATTTCTATGAGTCTGCCCATTTTATTGGTGTATAATTGCTCATAATATTCTCTTATTATTTGTATTTCTGCAGTGTTGGTTGTGATCTCTCTTCTTTCATTCTTGATTTTATTTGTTTAGGTCCTTTCCTTTTTCTTTTTGATCAGACTGGCTAGGGGTTTATCAATTTTGTTAATTCTTTCAAAGAACCAGCTTCTAGTTTCATTGATTTGTTCTTTTTTTTTGGTTTTGATAGCACTGATTACTGCTCTAATCTTTATTATTTCTCATCTTCTGCTGTTTTGGGGTTTTATTTGCTGTTCTTTTTCCAGATCTTTAAGGTGTAAGGTTAAGTTTTGTATCTGAAACCTTTCTTCCTTCTTTAGGAAGGCCTGGATTGCTATATACTTCCCTCTTATTATCTCCTTTGCTGCTTCCCAGAGGTTTTGGGCTCTGGTGTTATCATTTTACTGGCTTCCATATACTTCTAAATTTTCTCTTTAACTTCTTGGTTAGCCCATTCATTCTTTAGTAGGATGTTCTTTAATCTCCATGTATTTGTTGTCCTTCCAGATTTTTTCTTGTGGTTGATTTTGGGTTTCATAGCATTGTGGTCTGAAAATATACATGGTATAATCTCAATCTTTTTGTACTTGTTGAGGTCTGATTTGTGATCCAGTATGTGATTTATTCTGGAAAATGTTCCATGTGCACTTGAGAAGAATGTGTATTCTGCTGCTTTAGGATGAAATGTTCTGAATATATCTGTTAAGTCCATCTGGTCCAGTGTGTCATTCAAAGTCATTGTTTCTTTGTTGATTTTCTGTTTAGAAGATCTGTCCATTGCTGTAAGTGCAGTGTTGAAGTCCCCTACTATTATGGTATTATTATCAATGAGTTTCTGTATGTTTGTGATTAATCGATCTATATATTTGGGTACTCTCATGTTTGTGTCATAAATGTCTACAATTGTTAGATCTTCTTGGTGGATAGACCCCTTAATTATGATAAAATTCCCTTATTCATCTTTTGTTACAGTCTTTATTTTAAAATGTACATTGTCACATATAAATATGGCTACTCTGGCTTTCTTTTGTCTTCCATTAGCATGATAGATGGTTCTCCATCCCCTTACTTTCAATCTGGAGACGACTTTAGGTCTCAAATGAGTCTTTTGTAAACACCATATAGATGGATCTTGTTTTCTTATCCAGTTTGTAACTCTGTGCCTTTTGATTGGCGTGGTTAGTCCATTGGCATTTAGAGTGAGTACTGAAAGATAGGAATTTATTGAATTATGTTGCCTGTAGAGTTGGAATTTCTGATAGTGCTCTCTAGTCCTTTCTAGTTGTTGTTGCTTTTGGTCTTTTTTGTTTTGTTTCATCTTTTCTCCCCTCAGAGAGCCCCCCTCAAAATTTCTTGCAAGGCTGTGTTAGTGATCATGAACTCCTTTAGTTTTTGTTTTTCTGGGAAACTTTTTATCTCTTCTATTTTGAATGACAGCCTTGCTGGCTAAAGAATTCTTGGCTACATATTTTTCTGATTCAGTGTACTGAATATATCCTGCCACTCCTTTCTGGTCTGTTAATCAAATTCTTATTTAATCTTAGCTAATAGAATTAAGAAACATATTTTTCTCTCCCAGGAGATTGAAATTCTTATGAATGGCAGCTTGACTTAAATTGAGGCAAAAAGAGAGGAAAGAGCCTTGACTCAACTCTAAATCCCAAATGCCAGTCCAAGATTATGGACTGGAATGTAATGTGCAGAGAATGATATGATTTTTAACTGGATACTTATATGGAAAGGATAAACTTTAGCTTGTACCCTTAAATGAGAGTTTACTTAGAAATAAGTGGGTGAGATTCTTCTAAAATGTTGTTTTGGTGGGTTCTTTTAGCAGATGACATGGATAGAAGGAATACATCATGAAGTTTTATGATCTTTAATATAAATTCTGTTGAAAGACCAAAGCAGTATCAAAGCTGCTGTTCAGGTGCCTTTGAAACTCAACACAAGAAAATAGGACTTGTAGGCTCTCAAACTGCAGCTTTCACTCAGTAGTAATGAAACAGCATAATCATCTGAGCAAGTCTACTACCTTTTAGCTTTCACAGGGTATTATGAATTATAAAGAAATCCCAAAATCTAAATAGTATTTTGTGGTTTGATTTTGACCTGTCTTGTTTTATGGCATCTGCTAGAGTTTGTGAACTACAGAAGAATCAGAAAAAGAATATAATGTTTGGTACCAACATATATTTATGGTGATGTTAAAGATTGGGCAATCATATTTTACAGTTTATAGTTATTTTTGTTAATAATCATTTTATCTGTTGTATATTTAGTGAGGGTTCTGTAGTGATTATTCTTTTGAGCCTGGCTGAAATTAAATGTAAGAGAAGTCCTAATTGGAGCTTTCTTGACTATATATAATTATTTTAGGATGAATGAGGTGGAAAGGATTCATAAAACTCAGCTAGTTAGACACCCAGCTGCATATATTTATTTATAGCCTTCTATCCACTCATTTATGTTCCTACATTATAAAACTGACTTTGAAAATTGAAATTGAAAGACTATTTATACACCTATAATAGGAGCCTACTTAAAAATAATGGAGTAAATTATGAAAAACAAATGAAGTTTATTTGACACCTTTTGAACATTATTGAACTCTAGAGTTGAACATTTGTTTAAGCTGATTTCTGTAGCTATGGTAATTTTACTGGTCCAGAAGCTATGCCAATTCTAAGGATGATGTGTTTTACTTAGTATAGGCTTGGAGTTTTTGTTTAATGGACACCAATTTTATTCACGTTATATAAAATCTAAGCAAGACATGTTTAGTTCCAGTGAAACTGCATGAAAAGTGTGCTCTTCATGGTTTTTTTTCTTTTATATATATATATACATATATATATATATATATGTATATATATATATATATTAATAGTTTATTGTCAAATTGGTTTCCATATAACACCCAGTGCTCTTCCCCACAAGTGCCCTCCTCCATTACCACCACCTCTCTTCCCTCTCTCCCCCCCCCTTCTACCCTTGGTTTATTTTCAGTATTCAGTAGTCTCTCAGGTTTTACATCCCTTTCTCTCCCCAACTCTCTTTCCCCGCTTCCCTTCCCCATGGTCCTCCATTAGGTTTCTCCTGTTAGACCTATGAGTGCAAACATATGGTATTTGTCCTTCTCTACCTGACTTATTTTGCTTAGCATGACATCCTCGAGGTCCATCCACTTTGCTACAAATGGTTTTAAAAACTACCCAATTAAGGATATGGAAGTAAATCTTTACTGAGATAGTTCCTCTAACACTAGAAGAGATGATTATGTCTTACCTGCTTTTGGCAAAACCCAAATTAGATTGTTGGGTGATTGGTCATTAAAAGCTTATTTTCTAAATCAGTTTTGGCAAACTGACCTGTGGACTAAATCCTGTTTTTTTTTTTTAAATAAAGTTTTATTGGAACAGAGCTATGCTCATTCATGTACATATTTTCTGTGTCTTGGTGCTACAGTCGTAGTGTTGAGTAGTATGATTATGATTCACAATGCCTAAAATAGTACTGTTTGGTCCTCTAGGGAAACGTGTGTTCACCTCTACCTAAGTGTTTTATAGTCAGATCATGTTAAAATTTTGGTTATAGTTTCTTATCTATAAATCAACCTAATACCACCTAGCATGATTACTGTGAGGAGTCAGTGGGAAATGTAAATAAAATGTTTAGCGTGCCTGACATCAAGAAGGAATTCAAGCAATGGGAGGTGTAATTAGGGGAAGTTTAGGTGTTTATTTGTGTAATTTAGGAAGGCATGCTTTCTAAAAATTTTCTCTTTTGTTATTTTTTTGCCTTCTAAAAATTTTCTAAAATTTCTAAATTCTGCTTTGTCCACAGAGCTCCACTACAACTCCACTAGGCTGTAGAGGCCTGGTTTATCCAGGTTCTTAATAAAAATGCTGATTGATTAATTCCCATCCATCTTTTCCTCCACACTCCTTCTCTGCCTTTATTCCTCTCATCCTTCCTCTTTCGTCCTTCCTCCTGATCTTCATACCTTCCTCTCCTGTTTTCTTTTTGATATATGTAAGCCTTGGTACTAAGTTTAGGTCAGTGAATAACTACTCTTAGGGAGAGTGTGCAGAAAACCTAACACATAGAAGATGGTGGTGGGTTTTTTTTTTTAATGTTTATTTAGAGAGAGGGGCAGAGAGAGAGCAAGAAGGAAAATCCCAAACCAGCTGTCAGCTCAGAGCCTGATGTGGGGTTCAATCCTGTGAACTGTGAGATCATGACCTGAGCTGAAATCTAGAGTCAGATGCTAAACTGACCCAGCCACCCAGGTGCCCCTAGAAGATCTCTGTTATCCTTAGTTCCATTTTCTCAGAAACAGAGGACCTCTAAAATCTTGTAATCTCCCTCCCCACCACTCCCTTATTTTTTTTTAAGTTAATTTATTTAATTTGAGAGAGTGAGGTAGGGGGAGAGGGAGGGGCAGAGAGAAAGGGAAAAAAGCCAAAGCAGGCTCCATACTTAGAGACTGATGTAGTTCTTGAACTCATGAACCATGAGATCATGACCTAAGCTGAAACGCAGAGCCCAAAGTTCAACTGACTGAGCCACACAGGCACCTCTGCCCCCTTTACTCTTAGGTGACTATGCATATTAACAGCCATGTAGATATGCATAAAATCTGTATCTACCGTAGCAAATTTTAGGGCAGATCCTCAGTTTTATCTTGAACCTTGATACCAAGCATTCACCTGTAGGCAGGCATGGTTTTCTTCTAGGAGACAGGACAAATAGTTGATAGATTCTCCGTAACATTTCAAAGGAAACTTGAAGATCTAGTGATAAAAAAATTAACCCCACCAGTCTTAGTTTGCAGGTACTCACTTAGTTGCTTCCTTGTTTCATGAAAACAAACTTAAAAAGCTAAGTTATATTACTTGACTTTACTTTTAGGAGATCATCTTGAAATCTGGGACCTAACCTTTTCAAGTTTTTATAACGCTTATAAATAACATTAAACAATAAATAAGAGAGCAAAAAAATACCATTTAGAATATTTTTTGTTTTTATGGACATTTATTATTTTGTGATAGTTTTTAGTTTTTGTAGGTGCCATGAGAAAAGATAGGGGAAAGAGGTGAAATTCTAGGATGATATTGATGTAGGCAGTGCCTGGCTGGGTCCAAGGACCAGAGTAGGAGGTTCCCTATAGGACCAGCTAAGAGGGAAGGATCCTTGGCTTTGCACAGGATAGAAATCAAAAGTGGGCTGGAGAAAGTGAAAGCAGAGTTTATTTTGTGGCAGAGTGACAGAGAGTAACAGACGGTCTGTCTGGGAGATTAGGAAATGAAAGGAGAACGAGTCTCATTGTTGCTTGGGGTTAGGGGTTTATATATTGGAAGGGGGTCTAGAGTTCCTTTGGGGATCCAGGGTAGGGTCCAATAAAAGGCAAGTGTCAGGTGAGCAATAGGTGTTATTTCATAAATTACTGACGGTAGCAGTACTGATGCCAGAGTCAGCCGAGGTTTGTTCAAAGCTAATGTCCTGGAACATGTTTGGGATCCAGCTCTTCTGAGATGTTAGCCAGTGTTTGGGGCCTAGGACAAAACTCACAGAAAGATTAACTTCCCCCATAAAGTGGAGACGTAGCTTCTTTGGGTTATTGAGAGACAAACAGGGATCGTGAGTAAAGGGGGCCTATCAGAAAAATGGAGTCTAAGTGTCTGTTTTTGTGCCATAAAGTGGAATCTTTCAAAAACGGAATCTCTTCAGCTTCCTTACCTCAGTGGTTATAGCATTAGCAGGCCCTTAAATAATAGTATTGACAAATTAGCTACATTTCGTAAGGCTTTAGTCTCCCTCATTTGAAAGTCTTTTTATCTATAATAAATTTAATTCTGTTTTGTTTAAATTATTTTGTTAGTGGCTTAAACAGGAGTTGAAAACAGGTCAGAATTTCTCATTGACTGTTCCTACCTTTTTAAAGCTAATACTTTTCTCATTTCTTTTAGGGTAAGCTGAGATTTTTGGTAGAGGCAGATTTTAATCCCTAGTCCTCTAGGCTCTGTGAGTCACACAGAGGCATTAAATGGTTTTCTTAGAACTGCAGTTTGAGTAAGTGTAAAGTTAGGGACATAAATGTTGAATGTACCTTATTTTATGTATTAATAGGAACCAGACAACGAGCTTTAAAAAGTAATTTTGTGTCTGGAAATAGGTAGATATGGAAGATGGGGGATTATTTAATTAAAAATGAGTTGTTTTTTTTTGAGAGGTTAAGAATTTTATCTTGCCAGGGTACAGGGAGAGAGGGAGGAGAGTTTTAAGTCTTGGTGAAACATAATTTAAAAACATACAGTTAGCATTAACATTCTGTTTGCTTATATATAGAAAAATCAGTAGCAGATTGATTTAATCTGTCAAAAGAAATAAGTGGGGGGGGAGAAGAAAAAAAAGGCATACTTGAGAAAAGTGAATTTTGTTTCCCTTTACTTGGCTGTGTTGCTGATGAACTGGCAGCTAGTAAAGAGATTGGTCAGAATATTCTGCCCTTGGGTAGCTAGATGGGTCATTAAAGAAAAACAGCTTTAGCTGCTTATGAATTCTCCAGAAGTGCTTGGGTGTTTAACTGTGACTTGCATGTAAGAGGTTGTCTCCATATTATGTTTGCCACTATCCTTATTAGCATTTCCATGCTGGATCTGCATCAGAATTTCTCACTTGCATTATTATAGTCTTGTTCCCATGATTTAAAAAAAAATGTTATATTCTTTGATGTGTTAGATGGGCTTTCCAAGGGTTAATGCTCCATCTTCCTGTGGTTTTGTTTGCCATTCTAAGTCCTTATTTTAACATCGTGTGTGTGTAATTTGTTAGTGTTCAGATCAAATAGGTTTTAGTCTACTTGAGACTATATGGGAGATCTGAACCACAAAGCGTAAAGCATGTGCAGGGGGTTTCTCTTGTCACTTTTCTAGAAGAAGTTAGTCAACCAACAAAAAGTATTTATCTAAGTAGTTGATAATCTTTTACGCTATTCCTGCTTTGAAAGTTTAGGTTAGGATTTCGGAATTTTTTTGGTAAATTTTCTTTTTTATGGTCAGATTTACTATTTCTATGTGTTATCTTTGATGAAGAGTGGAAATAATCTCACAGTAAATTCTGTTTCCTTACAGTCAAAGGCCATTGGTTTACTAGATGTGGACGTATATGGCCCTTCAATTCCAAAGATGATGAATCTGAAAGGAAATCCAGAATTATCACAAAGTAAGTGAAGAAAAGATGGATAGTATAGTAAGAGTTATACTTTTAAATTACCTCCTGAGTGTCAGGCATTGTGCCAGGTACCGTGTGCACCTTATACACAGTCTAGTAGAGTAATTCTGAAATCAGATATGAAGCTAAACTGTACAGGTTTGAATCCTAGCTCTGTCACTGACTGTGTGCCTTTGGGTGAATTGTTGAACCTCTTTGTACCTCACATCTGCCCCATATGTAAAATAAGGTGAACAGTTTCCAGAGTTGCTGTGAGAAATCGCTCAATCAGAAATTGCTGTTAAGTATAATGCATTTGAAACAGTGCCTAGAACATGGTCAGTGATCATCACTATCTCTTTATAGTAAATGTGTGGATATGTGGGAGTATTTGAATAGAAAGTATGAATTTGTGTTGCAAGACATGAAAATTATTTTTCCTAATTAGATTTTTGTCATATTTGTCTTAAAGTAGTTAAGCCCTCCTGAAAACATTAGTTTTTTCCCCAGCCTTCATTGTGATCAACAGGACAGAGTAATTTTTTAAGTAAATCTTTAATATTTATTATGCTTGGCATTGTACTTTCCTGCAAAGCTATTAAATATAAAGCATTGAGAACAAGAAATGCTGTGATGAAAAAAATGAAGTCTTGGAAAGGGGCACCTGTCTAGGTCATTTGGTAGAGCCTTGAACCCCACATTGGGCATGGAGCCTATTTAAAAAAAAAAAACTAAAAAAAAAGCATTGGAAAAACTTGTAACTTCTTGAAAAATGGTTTTAAGTGAGATTAGTTTATTAAATTTTATTTATAATTATAGGTAGATAATTGATTAATTTCTTTTATTTCTTATTGGGCTTTTTAATTTTCCATAGATATAGGGCAAAATGATTGTATTTACCATGGGGTATTTATTGGATTATCTATGTAAATAATACAATTATTTTTGTTGTTTTCATCATTAAATGTTAGTTAATTAGTCATTGTCTGCTATTTAGTGTGCTTTTGTTTGTACTTCAGTTGCTGGAGTCAATTACAATGTTAAATTCTGAATTGTAGGGAAATTGAAGATCTAGTAATGATACAGTTGACCTAGCAGTCTTATTATTATAAGCAC
Source organism: Suricata suricatta (assembly GCF_006229205.1). Classification (NCBI taxonomy): domain Eukaryota; kingdom Metazoa; phylum Chordata; class Mammalia; order Carnivora; family Herpestidae; genus Suricata; species Suricata suricatta. The sequence goes on along the minus strand of NC_043708.1, from coordinate 62,777,073 downwards.
CCACTTAGGTATTTTCTTGTTTCGTGAAAATGCTTTCTTTTATATAACTTAAAAAGCTACGTTATTCTTGTTTCTTTGTTCTTTGTCCTTTTAGTGGAATGCATACTAGATTTGCAGATAATGTGACATATACCAAGGTGTTAAACTTTCACAAAGAAGGAGTAATGAATTTGTGTACTTTAAATGTTAGACTTATTATGTCTGTCTCTTGAATAAAGTAATGTGAAAACTGGTGTGTACAGCACTTGAATGATGGAGAAATGAGCCCTTGGTGTCAGTTTTTTCTTAAGTAGTCTGTTCAGTCTATGCCAACATAAATACTTGAAGTGAACTTTAATTTCTTTGTTCTTGTTTTACTGAAGCTGTAATCTTAAATTTGATGTTTGCAAATTGGCTGCCATTAAATAGACTTTCTGGTAAAGATGAGATACTAGAAATCTTGGAAGGCCTTTGAAGAATCCTTCTTTTGTGTTGACAAGTTGATCTTAAGGCACTCCAAAAATAAACTGAACGATTAAGGCATCATTCGCTTAAAAGAATGTGGATTCTTAAAAGCCCAACTTATAAATTATTTTTTGAATCCTAGATAAACCTGCCACCATTATACTAATTGGCATCATTTTGACATTTCTATATTTTATCATGTTAATTTGTCCTGTTGTACTCTCTATTGCAGAAACACAATACAATGAGAAATTATCTCATTAATAGTAAAGGAATTGTTTTCAGTAGGCCATAAATCTTTGTGTTAATGATTAGCACCCGCCACAAGACAAATAGGTGTTCTTCTCTGCCTCTTTCACTTTTTGAGTTAGATCAGAGAGCCATCCTTAAGATTACATGTAGACTAGTAGTATGGAATGTTTGTAATGTGGCTGTATCTTTTAGGGCTGTTTGTACTTCATATCTGTCTGTACTCGTCTAATTCCAAGATGAAAAAAAAAAACCACTCAATGTTTTTTTCTTATTTCCTAGTCTTCTGATCACTCCCAGTGTTTCTCAAAATTATTCACATGTTTTCAGCATCTTCTCTCAGATTAGAAGAATTAAAAGAACTTGCTTTTGTTAGTAGTGGAAGGATTAACTTGCAATTTTATTTTTAATACTCTAAAGTAATTTTAGAGTACTAAATACTAAATAATACTAAAAATAATTTTTTTTGCTTTTTTAAAATATAGTTTATTACCAAGTTGATTTCCATATAACACCCAGTGCTCTTCCCCACAAGTGCCCCTCTCCATGACCATCACCCCTCAGTTTGTTCTCAGCATTCAAAAGTCTCTCATGATTTGCCTCACTCCCGCTCCCCAACTCTTCTCCCCGCCTTTCCCATTCCCATAATCTCCTATTAGGTTTCTCCTGTTAGACCTATGAATGACAACGTATGGTATCTGTCCTTCTCTGCCTGACTTATTTCACTTAGCATGGTTCCCTCTAGGTCCATTTTGCTACAAATGGCCAGATTTCATTTTTTCTCATTGCCATGTAATATTCCATTGTATGTATATACCACATCTTATTCTTTTTCTTATGGTTTTTTTTTCTCTTGAGAGACAAAGACAGTGCGAGCAGGGGAGGGTCAGAGAGAGAGGGAGCTACAGAATCTGAAGCAGGCTCCGGGCTCTGAGCTAGCCGTCAGCACAGAGCCCAATGTAGGGCTCGAACCCACAAAACGTGAGATCATGACCTGAGCCAAAGCCAGACACTTAACCGACTAAGCCACCCAGGCACCCCTATACCACATCTTCTCTATCCATTCATCATATGATGGACATTTGGGCTCTTTCCATGATTTGGCTATTGTTGACAGTGCTGCTATGAACATTGGGGTACATGTACCCCTATGCATCAGCACTTCTGTATCCCTTGGGATTCCCAGCAGTGCCATTGCTGGGTCATAGGGGAGTTCTTTTGAGAGTTTTGAGGAACCTCCACACTGTTTTCCAGAGCGGCTGTATCAGTTTACATTCCCACCAACAGTGTAGGAGGGTGCCTGTTTCTCCACATCCTTGCCAGATCTATAGTCTTGATTTGTTCATTTTAGCCACTCTGACTGGTGTGAGGTAGTATCTCAGTGTGGTTTTGATTTGTATTTCCCTTATGCTGAGTGATGCTGAGCATTGTTTCATGTGCCTGTTGGTCATCCGGATGTCCTCTTTGGAGAAGTGTCTGTTCAAGTCTTCTGCCCATTTCTTCACTGGATTATTCGTTTTTTGGGTATGGAGTTTGGTGAGTTCCTTGTACATTTTGGATACTAGCCCTTTATCTGATATGTCATTGCCCACGATATTTTCCCATTCTGTTGCTTGCCTATTAGTTTTTTTGATTGTTTCCTTTGCAGTGCAGAAGCTTTTTATCTTGATGAGGTCCCAATAGTTCATTTTTTTAAATACTCCTTATAAAATTTTTGCTTTTAAAAATAGACTTCATTATTTTTGATTCATAGTTACTTTAGTAATTTACTGGATACTTTAGAAACCTTTTAGGTGTACTTTAACAAAACATGTTGCTTTTACTTTTTTTTTCTTTTTTTACATGAGAATGAACCTTTATTTTTATTTTTGATTAAGATATAACTTTTTCTTTTTCTCCTTTCTTTCTTTTTTGAGGTTAACACAAAGCAAAGCATTTAGGAAAGTAGTTTGGTGAAAGCAGGATGTAAAATGAGTTTTGAAGGTAGAAGATGTGGGAAATATTCATATGTGGACAAGGGAAAAAAGCCGTAAATAATAACACTATACTAAAAGACATGAAAATTTTTGACAGTCTAGATTAGGTGAGGCTAACATAGAGAAGAAAGTAGATATGCTACAGAAAAAAAGTAATGAAATAAGTCATCCATTTCACTTTCCTTCTGGACCTCTACTCTAGATTTTGTGTATGTAGTATGTATGCATCCATTCAGGGTAATGGATTGAAATGAGATTTTGTTTATCAAAACTAGATACGTTTTGTACATCCATGTTCATGGCAGCATTATCTACTACTACTACTACTACTACTACTACTACTACTACTATTAGTATGAATTCACTATTCATTATTCCATTATGTGGTAGCTTCCCAATTTCTATTGATGGATGAATGGATAAATAAAATGTGATATGCACATGCATTGGAAGTTATTCAGTCTTAACAAGGAAGGAGGGGGCTTCCCGGTTGGTGAACACATGATTTGGGGAGTGTGTGCTTGGAGAGGTCATGGAGGCTCTCTGTTCTTCCTCATGTCTTGTCCTGTGCATCTCATCCATCTGGCTGTTTCTGTATCTTTTTAATTTAATTTAATTTTCCACTGCCCACATCTCTTCTTTTCTCTGCCCCGCAACACTCAGAACTAACCAGTCTTCTGAGTGATATTCTTTTATAATAAACTGGTAATACAGTTCCAGGGATTAGAATTTGGGCATCTTTGGAGGGCCATCATTCTTCATACCATACCACCATTCTATCCCCCCATCTCCCTTTGCTCAGAGTTTTTGCCACTGAACAAGATTGCTGTGGACATTCTGGGTATTGTCATCCTTGCTCATCAGGAGGAATTTCCTTTGGATATGAACCTAGGACTGTAATATCCAGGTCATAGGTTTGTGAATGTTTGTATTACTTTCCGAAATCTTTGCATCAACTCATACTCTGTTCATTGTATGTAAGAGACATTATGGATCCACATCCTCTTTAAATAGGGCATAAAATGGTATCTCATTATGGTTAAAAAACAAACAAACAAGGAAAGTCTGACATATCTTGCAACATGGATGTATCATGAAGACTTGCTAAATGAGCCAGTCACAAAAAGACTAATGCTAAATGATTCCACTTATATAAGGTACTTAGAATAGTCAGAATTATAAAAAGTAGAATGGTGGATGACAGGATCTGGTGAGGAGGGGAGAATGGAGAGATACTGTTGAATAGTTTCGGTTTTACGAGATGAAAAAAGTTATGAAGATGGATGGTTGTGATGGTTGGGCAGCATTTTGAATCTGTTTAATACCACTGAACTGTAGGCTTAAAAATGGTTAAGTTGGTAAATTTTGTTATGTATATTTTACTACAATGAAAAAAATTGAAAAAATATATTAAATAGATTTGCTCTGGCAATATTACTACAATAAACAGTTTCTTGAATAGTGTCTATAGTATAGAACCAGTAATTTTATTTGTTCTCTAAAAGAGCTATCATTACTGGAGGAAGACAGAATAGTGATGTTTCATTGGGAAACATCTCTAAGTCTTCTTTACTTTTCAGATTAGAAACTTCACTGGTCTACCAGTTGTTAGGAATTGTAGTCTAAAATTTCATTTTCATCTCACGAAAAGGGAGAGAATCAATACATTTAAAATCCTTAATATTGTCATTACCAATTAATACTACCCTCAAAAAATTTTTTAATGTTTATTTTTGAGAGAGTGTGCACACATGTGAGTAGGAGAAGGGCAGAGAAAAGGAGACAGAGGATCCAAAGCAGGCTTCAGGCTGACAGCAGAGAGCCCAGGGAGCTTGAACTCATGGAACCATGAGAGAATGACCTGAGCCGATGTCAGGGGCTTAACCAACTGTCACCCAGGTGTCCTAATATTACCATTTGTAACATTACCAATATTGTAAAGCCCTGTGTGATCTGATTCACACCTTACGTCTACCTCTACAGTCCCAATTCTAACAAGCTTGCTTCGTTATTCACTGAACACCAGTCACAGTGACCTCTAACATGCCAAGCTCTATGCTTTCTCAGGACCCTCCACTTTCATCTCTTCTGCCTTCTCTCCCTCCCCCCTTCCAGTTTGTGCTCCTCAGGTCTTAGTTTTAATGTCTTTTCTTGTGTGAAGTCTTCCTTCTTTGACTCCTCAGACTCCTTATTGCAGTTGCAGTATAGAGTTTTTGTGTTATCTGTTTAAGTTTTTAAATCTCCCCTACTATATGATACTATATTCACAGAGCAGAGGCTTTCTTACTTGGTTTGTTTCTCTAATGCTTGATATATAGTAGATGTGCGATAAATCTGACTTGAATAAATGAATAACATAATCACTCCCACAAGATTTCTTGTGTATTAGTTATATACTTTATTTTCTGTTTTGGGTATCTGAGTAACTTAATTTTCAAACACATATGCTTTTATGAATAATAAAAGCAGTTTTAAGACATTATCTTAGTTAATCTTTGTGATATATCTGGATGGTTGTCTTGTGCTATATTTCCCCCCCATTCTTAGAAAAAGGAGAAAAGAAAGGATCTATATGGCTTGGCCTTGGAGAATTATGTTATATGCACTGAGATGATTGTTCAGGCTGTTTCAGTATGATAGGACAGTGCCAGTCTTGCCTCAAAGGATAGCTTTGGAATATTGAATATTGCTGTGTTTACTGGTAAAGGGTAGAGCCCCTAAAGCCTGCATTTGAGCCATGATGGGAAGGCCCCTGTTCAGAATCCCAGTGCTGGGAATCTGAAGAACCTGGAAAGAGAGAAGGAGCTGGTAAGTGTGCACCATCACCCTTTTCTCTGACTGTCCACATTGTCAAGCTAGAGGAGTACATGAACACCAAAACAAAGATCTTACTTGAGACTGTTTTTCTGGATATTGGCATTGTAATAGGTTATGAGAAGTGGTGAGTGAGGAAGTAGTGACAATAAGGTTTTGATTTTATTCTGCTGTCTCTGTGGTCATTCAATTAAGGAAAAGAAAGCAGAAATAGCAGATTGCACTTTAATGGACTTTGAGATCTCCTTTGCAGGATATAAACCACAAACGTTTTTTTGAACTGGGTTCCCCAGAAAGCAAAGCCCTATGCACTGCTAATTTATTAGGAAGTAGAAATCCATACCGAGGAAGGAGAGCTAATGTGAAACTGCTGTCAAGCTGGCCGTCACTTAAATGTGACAGATTTCTTGACTGCATGGGATTATGTGTGTGGGAGGAAAGGAGAAGAATTAAGAAAATTTTTTTTTTCAAATTTTTAAGTATTTGTTTATTTTTGAAAGAGAGAAAAAGAGACAGAGTGCAAGTGGGGGAGAGTCAGAGAAAGAGGGAGACCCAGAATCCGAAGCAGACTCCAGGCTCTGAGTTGTCAGAACAGAGCCCAGTGTAGGGCTTGAATTTGCAGACCTCTAGATCATGACCTGAGCTGAAGTTGGATGTTTAACCTACTGAGCCACCCAGGTGCCCCAATTTTTTAATGTTCACTTAATTTTGAGAGAAGGAGAGAGACAAAGTTTGAGTGGGGGAGGGGCAGAGAGAGAGGGAGCCAAAGAGTCCGAAGCAGGCTCTAGTCTCTGAGCTGTCAGCACAGAGCCCCATTTGGAGCTCAAACCCACAGACCATGAAATTGTGTCTTGAGTCAAAGTCGGACTCTTAACCAACTGAGCCACCCAGGTGCCACAAGGGGAAGAATTTTTAAAAAATGTTTATTATTTTGACAGAGAGAAAGAGAGATAAGATAGAATCCAAAGCAGGCTCCCAGCTGTGAACACAGAGCCTAACATGGGGCTCAGTCCTACAGCTATGAGATCATAACTTGAGCTGAAATCAAGAGTCAGATGCTTAACCGACCAAGCTATCCAGGCACCCTAGAAAGGGGAAGAATTTATTTAATGGTCCTTCTCCCATTGTCCAAAGGCTTACCTCCATAGATAGAAATTCACCTGCCAACTTCTGTGAGTGAGTCCCGGCAGAGTCCTAAGGTGTTTTGTGCTTTGGCATCAAGAGGGACATTTTTGGGGTGGGAGGTGAAAGGCCCTCGAAGCCCTGAAGTGAGGTACTTTCAGATGGCCCCTGTATGACACTGGTCAGAGTCCATGCAGAGGTGATGTCTGGGCTGAGAAATGAATGAAGCTAAAAGGGTGTGGAGAAGTCATGTGGGACTTCGATGCATGCGGATGGAGGTGGGGAGCTGATCTCTTCTATGCCCAGACAGCTATTTCAGTGAATTTCTTATTGACTGATGCTAGGACACAATGGCAGGGAACCAAGAAAGTGTAGGATTCTTTCCAAATTTTCATATCTTGAATTCTTAAGAGAATATAAATTGATGCCTCTAATCTAGTACACTAATATATTTCAGAGTTTTATTTCTCAAGGGAGTGCACTCCTCAAAGGGATATTTGAGTACTAGTTAGAAATTCAGTTTCATTGGATAAATTTCTAGCAGTGCTATTGCTGTGTCATAGGGGAGTTCTACTGATAGTTTTTTGAGGAACCTCCATACTATTTTCCAGAGTGGCTGCACCAGTTTACATTCCCACCAACAGTGTAGGAGGGTGCCCGTCTCTCCACACCCTCACCAGCATCTATAGTCTCTTGATTGGTTCATTTTAGCCACTTTGACTGATGTGGTATATATATACAAAGGAGTATTACATGGCAATGAGAAAGAATGAAATATGGCCATCTGTAGCAATGTGGATGGACCTCGAGGGTGTCATGCTATGCGAAATAAGTCAGGTGGAGAAGGACAGATACCATATGTTTGCACTCATAGATCTAACGGGAGAAACCTAATGGAGGACCATAGGGAGAGGAAGGGGGAAAGAGAGTTGGGGAGAGAGAGGGATACAAAACCTGAGAGACTATTGAATACTGAAAATGAACTGAGGGTCGAAGGGGGAGAGGGAGGGGGAAGGGAGGGAGGGCACTTGTGGGGAAGAGCACTGGGTGTTACATGGAAACCAATTGACAAACTTAAAAAAAAAGAAATTCAGTTTCATAGTTGTCTTCTGTAGGATTTATATAGGGAATAAAATGGCTTATATATGTTTTTACTCATTTTATTCTTTCAACTTGATAATTCTTGATTTTTAAAAATGCAGTACAGTATTATTTTCTATAGTCATACTCTGTTGTATATTATGTGTACATGACATATACATTTTTAATTTTTAAAATATAAAAATTGGTAGTATCGAACTTCGGATATGAAAACTTGGCTTCTTTATGATTGAGGTTTTTGGGGGACATGTAATGCTGATCAGTTTTAAGGACAATAATACCATGGGGATTAGGACTCTAGTGTATGGGCTTAGTTTTAACTGATGGTTATTTAAGATAAAGATGAGTCTATCAGTAAGCCACTTTTTTTTCCTTCCAAGATTTTATTTAGATTCAAGTTAGTTAATGTATAGTATAGTATAGGTTTCAGGGGTAGAATTTAGTGGTTTATCACTTACATATAATTCCCAGTGCGCATTCTAACAAGTGCCCTTCCTCCTTAGTACCCATCATCCATCCCACCCCCGACCCCTCCGCCACCTCCCTTCCAGCAACCCTCAGTTCATGCTCTGTAGTTAAGAGATTCTTATGGTTTGCCTTCCTCTCTGTTTTTATCGTATTTTATTTTTCCTTTGCTTCCCCTATGTTTATTGTTTTGTTTCTTAAATTCCACATAAGTGACTATTATATGAAATCATATGATATCTTACTTTATGGTATTTGTCTTTCTCTGATTTATTTCACTTAGCATAATGCACTCTAGCTCCATCCACATCATTGCAAATGGCAAGATTTCAGTCTTTTCGATAGCTGAGTAAGATTCCATTGTATATATACACCACATCTTTATCCATTCATCTGTCAGTGCACGTTTGGGCTCTTTCCATAATTTGGCTATTGTTGATGGTGCTGCTATAAACATAAGGGTGCATTTGCCCCTTTGAATCAGTATTCTTGTACCCTTTGGATACATACCTACTAGTGCGATTGCTGGGTCCTAGGGTAGTTCTGTTTTTAACTTTTTGAGGAACCCCATAGTGTCTTCTAGAGTGGCTACACCAGTTTGCATTCCCACCAACAGTACAAAAGGGTTCCCCCTTCTCCACATCCTCACCAACACCTGTTGTTTCTTGTGTTGTTTATTTTAGCCATTCTGACAGGTGTGAGGGGTATCTCATTGGTCACTTTCTTATTTCAAACAAATAATTGTGAAATTTGGTATTGCATGTTGTACACTTGATCAAAGCCTTGGAGTAAGCAAGACTGTTCTGACTGTGAGATCTGGGCAAGAATAGTAACTAAAATTGAGACACCAGTCTTGATAATATGAGCTTATATGGCTGTGTTGGATATATTGGTATCTCCTAATCAGTGGAGAAACAATTTAGGGCTTTTTACTTATAAATGCCCTTAAATTTACTTATAAATTTATCCCAATTTCTGTTGCTGGAGAAAAATCATACACACACGTACATACATATATACGTACATATTTATTTAAGTAAAGCATCTTTTAAAAGATATATTAAGTAAAGCATCTTTTAAAATTCTATTACTTGTACCCTCACTAGCACTGACTTAAAATAAAAGAGGTGGCTTTTTACAATAAATTATGCTTATTTTATAACTAGTTTTAAAGTTTGCATTTGTATTAAAAGTGAAGTGTTAGAGACATTATTTCCACTTATTTAGCAAACAATTTATTGGGTATATTCTGTAGTTTGAAGTTAGTGGGCATGAGAAGTATTTGGTTCCTTGGCTTTCAGATCAAATAAGGTTTCATGCGCATTCTGTTGGAGCTTAAAGTAGATACACTAGCCAACAATCATAAGCATAGTAAGCATAAGTAAATGCTATGCTAGAAGTATAAGCATGCCTCTTTGCATCCTGAGATGGGGACTCTAAATCAAACCAGGGATTTAGAGAAATCTTCTTGGAGGAATGAGTTTTGAGCTAAATTTTGAAAAATGGATGTGCCAGGAGTTTGTTGTGAGAAGGGGTTGGGGATTTGGGCACCTGGGTGGCTGAGTTGATTAAGCACCTGACTTTGGATCCGTTGATTAAGCATCTGACTTTGGCCTGGGTCATGATCTCATGGTTCATGAGTTCAAGCCCTACATCAGGCTCTGCACTGACAGTGGAGAGCCTGTTTGGGATTCTCTCCACGCCGCCCCCCTCCCCGTTCCTCCCCTACTTCTGTTCTCTCTCTCAAAATAAGTGAAAACAAAACAAATTCAAAACAAAACAAAAAGGGATTATGGATTGAAAGTGAGGAGGACATTCTAGGAAAAGAGTATCCTGTGTTAAAAGCCTGAAGAATGCAAGTTGTTTGGTATGGCAGAAGTGAAGTCACATGAGTGACTAGGTGAGTCACATGAGTAAGATCGGGCCCAGAAAGGTAGGTGACAGTCTTATCATAAATGCCTTCTTGTGCTTATTTGAGGAAATGAAGCGTAACTCACAGGCTATGAGAAACTGTCATGGATTTTAAGTAGGGGAATGATATTAACAGTTCTGTGTTCTAGGAAGATCATTTTGGCAGCATGATGGAGGAAAGATAATAAGACCAGTTTGGGGGGTTGGGGCCATCAGTATGCTATTATAGTGATCCAGGTCAGGTGTGATAAGACCTGATTTAAGTCTGTAGCAGTAGAAATGGACAGGAGGGGACTAATTGAATGATATTAAAGAAATTGAATGAATAGGGTTTGGTAATGCATTGAATATGAGTGAGAAAAAGGTCTCTAGGATGGCTCCTGGATTTCTGGGTTGCGTGATTGTGTAGATATGTCATTCATCAAGATAGAGCAGAGAAGAGAAAGAAATACATTTAAGGAGAAGAGTAATCAGTTAAGGTTTATTGAATTTAATGTCCAAAGATAATTCGTCAACAGATGTTTGGAATGTATGGAGTTAAGGAGAAGGGTTTGGACTAAAGATACAAATTGGGAGTTAGCTCTCTCTCACCCTCACCCTCTCTTCCTCTCCCTCTCCTCCCTCTCTCCTTCCTTCTCTGTGTGTAGTGTGTGTGTGTGTAGTGTGTGTGTGTGTGTGTGTGTGTGTGTATGTATGATACTTGAAGCTGTTAGTTTAGATCACTGATGTTCATCCAGGAGTGATTTTTCCCTCAGGAGACAATTGGCAATGAAGAGACTTTCAGGTTTTGATTGTCACAATTGAGGGATCTTGTGGATAGAGGCCAGGGTTGCTACTAAATATCCTGCAATGCACATGGCATTCCCTTACAACAAATTATTACCTGGTCCAAAATATCAATTCTGCCATGGCTGAGATATGATAACCATGAAAAATTTCAGAGGGAGTCTAGTATAGGACTGAGGATAGAATTGGGGAAGTAGCTAACTTAAAGGGACCTGAGAAAGACTGAGAAGGGCTAACTAGAAACATACAGGAAGAAGACAAGGAAAGTACTGCCCCTTAGAAGCTAATAGGGAGTTTTAGGAGAAAGTGTTAAACATTTTCAGAGTGGCTAAATAAGATAAGAACTGAAAATTATATATGTATTTTTAAAGTGTATTTATTTATTTTGAGAGAGAGAGAACATGCATGAGTGTGTGGGGGTGGGGTGCAGGGAGAGGGGGAAAAAGAAAGAATCCCAAGCAGGCTCTGTGCTGTCAAGCTCTGATCCCAGTGTGGGTTCAAACTCATGAACCATGAGGTCATGACCTGAGCCAAAATTAAGCGTTAGATGCTTAACCAACTGACCCACCCAGGTGCCCTGAAAATTATATTTTAAATTTAACAGTATGTTCCAACTACTGTTTTGAAGACATTTCAGTAAACATGTGTTGTGCTTCTTGAAGAAATATATTTTATAAAGTATTTCTGACCCTTGGCAGAATCATTTGGGAATCAATTATGATCATGTCTAAATGGTACTGTGCTATGCCCTAGGGAATAAAAATTAGTAAGATATAAACTCTGTTCTTGAGGAGCTCACAGTCCAGTTGGGGAGATGAAAAATGTCGTCACACTAAATAACAGAGGATTCTAGAAACAGAAGGAAACTTTTAATCTTGCTGTGTTGTGGTTCAGCCAACCCTGGACCTTATAAGATTTTGAACCATAGGTCATAAAAAACAGCAAGAGACTTGATCATATTTTTTTTAAAGAGAGATTATGTATATTTTTTAAATGTTGATATTAAAAAAATGAACATTCAAGCTATGGGCGATATATTCCATCTGTCATGAACAAAGTATGTATGTGGGGTGTTTTATTTAAAATCACGGTATAATCTATCACCTTCTACTTCCACCCCAAAATAGTCCTTTATCATTACTGCCTGAGGCTTGCTTTGTCTCCTCTGTAACCTTCCTCCTTCCTCTCTATGGACTTGTTTCTTCTTAATCTCAAACAGAGGCTAGAAATGGTAGTAGGAACTAGGGACTGTGGAGAGTTGAAGGTTGTTTGAAGAATTCATAGGGTTATCCTGGAGGTGGATTATCCTCTTACTTGTCTCTTTCCTCCACAACAAACCACAGCTATCTACCATCTAATTCCAGGTTTGACCTGAGGTAGGGAGTGGGACGTTTTCCTCACAAATTTGTATGTTTTCAGGGTTTCTAGTTTAGATTTTAAATGTTACTCTACTCATCTTCAACTTCTGAGTGGTCTTTTATAGCATAATATAGTTTAGTAGTTCTCAAACTTTTTTGGTCTCTAGAGCCTCTTAAGCTCTTAAAAATATTGAGGATTTCAAATGTAGGTTATATTTATCAATATTTACCAAGATAGAAATTAAAACTGAGAAATTAAAAACATTAATTAATTTAACAAAAATCACAAACTTGTAACATAAGTAACTATTTAATAGAAATAACTATTTATTCAAGTAAAAAAGTAGAGAGATCAGTGGTTTTGTTTTACATTTTTGTAGATTATTTTGATGTCTGGCCCAATAGGAGACTGCTAGATTTGCATATCTACTTAAGCATTCACTCTTTTGCAGTATGTTTAGCTGAATTAAATGAAGAAAATCCAGCCTCAAATGGACATGTAGTAGAGAAAGGAAGGATATTTTAATAGTTGTTTCAAATAAGTAATGGATTTTCTTCTTTGATATTTACATCACAGTTTTGACAAGTGTTGGCTTCTTAGAGATTAGTTACAGTATGGAATCTGAGACTATCAGTGAACTTTTCATAGTCTGTTATATTTATGAGACTGATGCGCTGCCCACTGTGCCAAGAGGGCTGCTTGTCTGTTATATTTAAATATTTGGTCTATCTTATACTTTGAGTTGGATTTTTATAACATCATGTGTTGTCATTTAGATATATTAGTTCATTGATTTATGCTCGTCTTAAATGTTTACACATTTCATTATGTAACATAAAAGAATCCATTTATTAATACTATAGTATTATGGTCTTAACAGACAATTCTTGAAGTATCAGGAAGCTGTAAAACTCATGGTGACTATATATAGATTTTTCAAAGATTCTAATTTTACTCGAAAGCTTACATTTAGTCACAGAAAAAATAATGTCAGCTGTGTTTTTTGAAGTGACAGGCTCACTTTATTTTGTATGCTCAACATCCAGATCTGAAGAGCTATCATCTGTCTGTCTGTCTTTCAAGAAAACGTGGTGTTCTATTAAAACGTACCTGTCGTTTAGCTTGTAGCTCAGTTGCACAGGTGTGTTCCCTTGAGGCAGCCAGTGTAACAGCCTTCATAACGCAGTGCACAGCAGAGGTGCGTTGTGTTCACCTCTCGTGCCTTACACAGAATGCTGAAAAAGACATGTACTCTAGGGTCAGGATTTAATAAATTAAGTAATTATTGTTACTTCATCCGGGACATTCTCCAGTAAAACTCAACAGTTATTTTTATTTTTGGGCACGGTGGTGAAAATGATGACTATAAAATACAGTTTGGTGTCACTGCCTTGATTAGTACCAAGGTGCTGGCGATTTTACCTACTATTGTTTTTGGACCATCAGTGCAAAAGGCAACTCAGTTAAAAGCCCGTAATACCTTATTTTTATGTATATCTATAAAAATAGTTTTACCCTTTTGGATCATCTGAAAGGTTCTTTCTTGGGGATCCCCAGAGTACCAGTGACCATTCTAGGAGAACTGTTGGTTTAATGGAAAATTCTTCAGAATTTAAGTCTGGTTTCTGGTTTAGTAATTCTTATTAGGGATTTCATGAAATTATTGGCCTTATTTTTTTCCTTTATTTAAAAAAATGATGTAGAAATGATTGCTTTACAAATGAGTTAGTTAAAGTGGTCACTTCAGCATATATGCAAATAAAGCAGTTAAAAATTCAGATGGGTCTACCATCTTTACAACCACTTTTGTTTTCATATCAATTAAGTGCCACAGCCACCTGTATTAATCTGGGTTCTTCAGAAAACCAGAACCATTAGCAGATAGAGGTAAGGAGTTGACTTGCCTGGTTAAGGAGCCTGAGAAGTCCCAAGACCTGCTGTTAGCAAGCTGGAGACTCAGGAGGGCTGTTTGTATAGTTCTAGTCTGAATCTAAAGGCCTGAAAACCAGGAGAGCCAATGGTATAAATCACATTCTGAGTCTGAAGACAGAAGAGGACTGATATCCCAGCTTGTTGACTGGCAGAGAGAACAAATTCTGCCTTATTCTGCCTTTTTGTTTTATTCTGTCCTTCAGCAGATTGGCTGGGGCCTACCCACTTCAGGGAGGATAGTCAACGTCATGCCGTCTGCTGCTTCAGATGTTAACCTCATCCAGAAAGACCCTCACAGGCATACCCAGAATAACATTAAATCAATTATCTGGTTATCTCGTGGCCCAGTCAAATCAACAAAATTAACCACCACACTATTGGATCTGCCAGCCGTGCTCTTCATCTAATTTGTATAATCATGAATCTTGATCATGGAAATGCATTTCCAGCGGTCCCATTTCTTTCCAGTATAGAGATTATCCTTTTGTTTGTAGAATAAGCTCAGTCTCATTGTGAGGATCTCTTTCCTGGGTCACTTTCCGACAGAAAGATACAGCATGATCAAGATTATTTGAGATGGACTGTTTATAAAGATGTGTAAGAAGTATAGGGAAACCACATGAGATAGAGTAACTCTTGAATACTAGAGGAGCAATTACTACCCGTAGGCCTACAGAAGTGAGTGGAGGAAGCATATCCAGATCTGGAAGGAGACAGTCGGCCTTGGAGGAGCAGTGATGCTCAGTGGAGGGACCCAGCTATTCCAAGACCACCACACAGAGAGAAAACCAGGAAATGAAATATACCCTGACCTCTCCTTCCTCTTTCTGATCTGCTTTTGATGCATTCCATATAGGAATCCCCAAGTGAGAGGACAGGGCAAACTAGAAGGGCAAATGATAGATAATCAGCAAAGAGTGGGAGCTGGGTTATAGTAGCTGTTTCCCCCGCTCCCTACTTTTTTTTCTCCCTAAACAGAGGTGTTGTAAGACACAAACCTAGCATTTGAAATGAGAGAAATATCCTTCTTACAGATTGTCATCTGCCTGCCTTTCTGTATGTATATAGTGTATGCACTATGTGTGTATGCACTGAAGAATTGATGAAAATAGGGAGGAAGAATAATGTTACATTATCTAGATTCCATTAGATTCATCAGCAAATTTGCATTTTAGATAAGGAGGATAATATAAAAATACAGTTTGCCTGGGGTAATGGACTACCATCTAGGTACTCTATAACCCACAACATATTTGTGCATAAGAAAATTATCCGAGGAGGGGCGCCTGGGTGGCTTAGTCAGTTAAGACTTTGGCTCAGGTCATGATCTCATGTTTTGTGGGTTCGAGCCCCACGTTGGGCTCTGTGCTGACAGCTCAGAGGCTGGAGCCTACTCCAGATTCTGTGTCTTCCTCTCTCTCTGCCCCTCCCCTCCTGTGCTCTGTCTCTCTCTTTCTCTCTCTCATTCTCTAAAAATAAATAAGCATTTAGAAAAAAATTACCAGAGGAAAAGAGAAGAAAATCTTGATCTTGTCAGAGTGGTTTATTCAACTCTGAAACATAATTGTGGCAATTATTTGTATGTAAAATGTGTTTATATGTCAGCTGTATGTTGTATGCCTCTTCTATTTTTAACTTACTAATAGACATAGATTAATAGACTTAGGTGTAAGTCAGTCTTTTTGTAAGTCATTAAGAAGAACCTTGGTGGAAAAGAGGCATTTCTTTTTATAAACAGACTGAGAAAATGTAATTATCTACAAATTTGAAACATGAAGTAAAATGACTGCGGCTCTGTATCTTTAACTGTGTGTGTGTGTAAGTCTCAGTTTGTAGTATTATAAAATCAGAGTCCACAAATGTGTGATAAGTGATGATCCGGCTTCTGCCCAAACACCTCCAGTGAGGGAGATTTTGCTGTTTCATGATGGGTCAATTTAATGTCTTTATTTTGAGCTAAGCTTGCCTCCTTTTAACTTTGACATGCTTTTACTAGTTCTGCCCTCATGAGAACCACCTAGTCTATTTTTGTCTGATAACCTGTGAAATGTTTGTACACCATAATTGTAGCCTTAAGTTTTTCCTCAGCTACACAATTTCCAGCCTTCAGCTTTTGCTCATATTAATGCAGTTTTGAGTATGCTGGCCATTCTAGTTATTTTTTTGGCCATGGCTCACTTTGTCAGTATGCTGCTAGATAAAATTACCCAAGTCTGAATATTATTTCTTGGCCTATTGTGAAGTGATGTGGTAGATGCATTTTTAATTACCCAATACAAAGTGGTGAGTGTTGCAATAAAAGAGGAAAAGGGATAGAAATTAGTTCTTTACACTTCTTTACTTTGTGGTTATGCTTACCTAACCCCATGGTTATGGAAGTAAGTAAGGAAACAGCTGGGTTCACCAGATTCCTTCAATCTTTTATTTCCCTTTTACTTGTCTGTGATTCCCCCTCCCTCCCCAACATCTAAGTTCCTTAGCTCTATGGAATAAACAAACTGCAGTCACTGTGAGATACTTGAATTAACATATCGAAACTTCATTTAGGCTTACACATTTTCAAAAGCCCTCACTGTTTTGGTACTTTGACTATTGTGATATTTATGTTCCCTTTTTGCTATCTAGTTTATTGCTACCCATTGAAAATATGGACTGTTATTGGCCTTATTAAGATATCTGATCACCCTTTGAAAAGATTATGGTTTTATGGTTAATAAGACTATATAAGTAGCTAGCCATGAATGTCAAGTAATAAATAATGGTGGGCACGTAAGGTTCTATTTTACAGCCATGATTTATATCATACCTAATGGTTGGTAATCATTTTGTAAAAGCAACGGCAGTAAACTACAAAGTAATTTTTTTGTTGTATCTTTTCCTGTCAATAAAAAGAATGCAGCATTGTGGCATTGAGTCAGATGAGAAAGGTAAGAAAAAAAGCAGAATCCAGTCAGTAAAAAGATTAGTTGAATTTGAGTACAGTGTACAGAATATAACCAGCTTAAAGCAGGCGATTATTACTTTTAAATTTTCAAATTTATTTATTATTTTATATGGCTCAAACACAAGGCAATAATATATTTTATCTATTTATTTATTTATCTAAAAAATTACTTAAATCCAAGCTAATCAAACATATAGTGTCGTAATGGTTCACAAGTAGAATTTAGTGATTCATTAGTTACATATTAACACGCACTGCTCATCCCAACAAGTACCTCTCTTAATGCTTTTCACCCATTTAGCCCATTCCCCCTCCCAGCACCCCTCTGGCAACCCTCAGATTGTTCATGTATTTAAGAGTCTCTGGTAGTTTGCCTCCCTCTCTATTTTTGTCTTATTTTTTCTTTCTTTCCCCTATGGTCTTCTATTTTGTTTCTTAAATTCCTCATATGACTGAAATCATTCATTTCTCTTTTTCTGATTGACTTACTTTGCTTAGCATAATACAATCCAGTTCCATTCACATTGTAGCACATGGCAAGATTTCATTCTTTTTGATCACTGAGTAACATTCCATCAAGTATAGATGCCACATCTTTATCCATTCATCAGTTGATGGGCTTTTGGGCTCTTCATGGTTTGGCTCTTGTTGATACTGCTGTTATAAACATTGGGATGTGTTGTGACCCTTTGAATCAGTATTTATGTATCTTTTGGATAAATACCTAGTAGTGTAATTTCTGGGTTGTTGGGTAGTTCTAGTTTAAAATTTTTGAGGAATCTCCATTCTGTTTCTAGAATGGCTATACCAGTTTGCATTCCAACCAGAAGTGCAAAAGTATTCTTCTTTCTCTGCATCCTTGCCAACACCTATTGTTTCTTGAGTTGTTAATTTTAGCCATTCTGACAGGTGTGGGGTGGTATCTCATTGTGATTTGTATTTCCCTAATGGTGAACATTTGTTCATGTGTCTGTTAGCCATCTGGATGCCTTCTTTGAAATACTGTCTATTTATGTGTTTTGCCCATTTCTTCACTGGATTGTTTGTTTTTTGGGTGTTGAGTTTGCTAAGTTCTTTACAGATTTCGAATACTAATCTGTTATTGGATATATCATTTGCAAATATCTTCTCCCATTCCATCAGTTGCCTTTTAGTTTTATTGATTGTTTCCTTCTCTGTGCAGTAGCTTTTTATCTTGAAATTCCAATAGTTCATTTTCGCTTTTGTTTCCCTTGCCTCCGGAGACATGTTGAGTAAGAAGTTGCTGTGGCTGAGGTGAAAGAAGTTGCTGCCTATTTTTTTTCTCTAGGATTTTGATGGTTTCCTATCTTCCATTTAAGTCTTTACTCCATTTTAAATTTATTTTTTTTATGCAAGCAATGAAATGTTGTATTAGAAGGTTGCTTAAGGGGCGCCTGGGTAGCTCAGTTGGTTAAGCAGTCGACTTCAGCTTACGTCATGATCTCACATTTTGTAGGTTCAAGCCCCACATCGGGCTCTGTGCTGACAGCTTGGAGCCTGGAGCTTGCTTCAGATTCTGTGTCTCCCTCTCTCTCTGTGCCTCTTCTACTCATGCTCTGTTTCTCTCTGTCTCAATAATAAACATTAAAAAATTAGAAAAAACAAAGGAAGCTGCTTATAAAAATTGAAGAAATGCATGATATATTGGGATGCAAGAAAAGTAATGAGCTTAAGAATTCCTAGTAATATAAGAAGAAATTTAGTATGCTAGCCACATACAACTCTCCTGGAAGGTGCCCCTAAGTCCTGTGATCCTTTCTTGACTCTCTGATAATCAGTATCCCTAAACCTTATCTTGGTAAAAATGGTACCTTCACTTATGATACAGTTCTATTATTATTAACATTTTTGTATTAAGTTTAGGAAAAAATTTTAAAATCATTATAATAATATATTTGTATATTTGTTTTTAAAGGTGCTTGAAATGTTTAAGAGAATCAAATATACTAGAGAATCTGACATATTAGCTTTGCAATGTTAATTTGAAATGTTTGTTACTGTATATTAGGTATATAGTAGGTACTCAGGAAATAGTTGAATTTGTGCATGAATGGATAGAATTCTCATAGGTGATTAATGTTTGTTGATCCTTTAAAATAAAATTCATTTTTATAGAATTGTAATTTATATCTAGTCTTTCATAGAGTTACAACTCTTATATGTTACCTTTAGTCCTAAATGACACAGAAGGAAATTTAAAGAAATTATTTTTATATTTTATTTTTAAAATATAATGTTAGTTAACATATAGTGCAATATTGGTTTCAGGAGTAGAATTCAGTGATTCATCACTTCCTCACAGCACCCAGCGCTCATCATAACAGTTGCCCTCCTTAGTACCCATCAGCCATTTAGTCCATCTCCCACCTACCTCCTTCTGTCAACCAGCAGTTTATTCTTTGTCATTAAGAGTCTCTTGTACTTTGTTTCCCTCTCTTCTCTTCCTCTCCTTTCCCATATGTTAATCTGTTTTATTTCTTAAATTCAACATATGATATCATATATTTTTACCTTTTTCTGATTGACTTATTTTGCTTAGCATAATATATTCTAAAGCTCCATCCACGTCATTGCAGATTAGATATGTCATTGCAAATATCTTCTCCCATTCTGTAGGTTGACTTTTAGTTTTGTTGATTGTTTCCTTTACTCTGCTGAAGCCTTTGGTCTTGCTGAAGTTCCAGTTGTTCATGTTTGTTTTTGTTTCCCTTACCTTTTGGCGATGTGTCTAATAAGAAGTTGCTATGGCCAAGATCAAAGAGGTTGCTGCCTATGTTCCCTAGGATTTTGATGGTTTCCTGTCTAACAGTTAGGTCTTTCCTTGATTTTGAATTTATTTTTGTGTATGGTGTAAGAATGTGGTCTAGTTTCATTCTTCTGCATGTAGCTGTCCAATTTTCCCAATACATTTGTTAAAGAGACTGTCTTTTTTCCTTTGGATAGTGTTTCTTGCTTTGTCAAAGATACACACACACACACACACACACACACACACACACGTATATAGTTGTGGGTCCATTTCTGGATTTTCCTTTCTGTTTCATTGATGTAAGTGTCTGCATTTGTGCCAGTATCATACAGTCTTGATGCCTGCAGCTTTGTAATGTAGTTTGAAATTCTGAATTGTGATACCTCCAGCTTTGTTTTTCTTTTTTAGGATGACTTTGGCTATCTTGTTTTTTTTTTGTGGTTTCATACAAATTTTAGGATTATTTTTTTCTAGCTCTGCAAAAAATGCTGGTGGTATTTTGATAGGGATCACATTAAGTATGTAGATTCCTTTGAGTAGTGTAGACATTTTAACAATGTTTATTCTTCCAATCCATGAGAATGGAATGTTTTAACATTTCTTTGTGTCCTCTAAAGTTTCTTTCATAAGAGTTCTGTAGTTTTCAAAGTACAGATCTTTTACCTCTTTAGTTAGATTTATTACTAGGTATCTTACTATTTTTGGTGCAATTTCAAATGGGATTGATTCCTAGACTTTTTTTTCCTGCTTCTTTATTATTGGTGTATAGAAATGCCACTGATTTCTGCACATTGATTTTATATCCTGCAACTTTGCTGAATTCCTTTATTAGTTCTAGCAATTTTTTG
The DNA here is from genome assembly GCF_006229205.1 of Suricata suricatta. Classification (NCBI taxonomy): domain Eukaryota; kingdom Metazoa; phylum Chordata; class Mammalia; order Carnivora; family Herpestidae; genus Suricata; species Suricata suricatta. The sequence continues at coordinate 62,756,352 of NC_043708.1, read as the reverse complement.
ATGGAGTCTTATGTATTTTCTGCATAGAATATCACATCATATGCAAATAGTGAAAGTTTGACTTTTTCTTTGGTAATTTGAACGTCTTTTTTTTCTTTTGTTGTCTGATTGATGAGGCTAAGACTTCCAGTACTATGTTAAATAGTAATGGTGAGGGTACACATCCTTGTCTTATTCCTGACCATAGGGGAAAGGCTTTCAGTTTTTCCCCATTGACGATATTAGCTGTGGGTTTTTTGTATATGACCTTTATGATGTTGAGGTTTGTTCCATCTATCCCTTCTTTGTTGAGGGTTTTTATCAAGAGGGGATTGCCAAATGGTGTTTCTGCATCTATTGACAGGATATAGAGTTCTTATTCTTTCTTTTATTAATGTGGTGTATCACATTGATTGATTTGCAAATATTGAACCAGTCCTGCAGCCAGGAATGAATCCCACTTGATCATGGTGAATAATGTACTGTTGTTAATGTTAATGTACTGTTGAATGTACAGTTTGCTAGTGTCTTGTTGAGAATTTTTGTGTCCATATTCATCGGGTATTGGTTTGTAATTCTCATGTTTAGTGGAGTCTTTGTCTAGTTTTAGAATCAAGGTACTGCTGGCTTCGTAGAATGAGTTTAGAAGTTTTTCTACTATTTGTATTTTTTGGAATAGTTTGAGAAGACTGGGTATTAACTCTTCTTTAAAAGTCTGGTAGAATTCCCCTGGGCCCAGGACACTTATTGGGAGATTTTTGATTACTGATTAAATTTTTTTGCTGGTTATGAGTCTGTGCAAACATTCTGTTTCTTTCTGTTTTAGTTTTGGTTATTTGTGAGTTTCTAGGAATTTGTTCATTTTTCCAGATTGCCCAGTTTGTTGGCATATAATTTTTCATAGTATTCTTTTATAATTGTTTGTATTTCTAAGGCGTATGTTATAAGCTCTCCTCTTTTATTCGTGATTTTTATGTATGTGAGTCCTTTCCCTTTTTTAAAAATAATTTTTTAAAGTTTACTTATTATTGAGAGAGACAGAGAGAGAGAGAGAGTATGCGCACACAAGCTGGGGAGAGGCAGATAGAGAGGGAGACACAGAATCCAAAGCAGGCTCCAGCACAGAGCCTGATGTAGGGCTTGAACCCACAGACCGTGAGATCATGACCTGAGCTGAAGTCAGACAATTAACACCCTGAGCCACCCAGGCACCTTTACCTTTTCTTTTCAAGTCTGGCTGGTGGGTTATCAATTTTATTAATTCTTTCAAAGTACCAACTCTTAATTTTGTTAATCTGTTCTACTGTTCTTTTGTTTCTATATTATTTATTTCTGCTCTAATCTTTATCATTTCCCTTATGCTGGGTTCAGGCTTTATTTGCTGTTCCTTTTCTAGCTCCTTTAGGTGTAAGGTTAGACTGTATGTTTGGGACCTTTCTTGCTTCTTGAGGTAGGCCTGAAGTGCAATATACGTCCCTCTTAGGATGCCTATGCTGCATCCCAAGGGTTTTGAACTGTTGTGTTTTTGCTTTCATTTGCCTTCATATATTTTTAAAAATTTCTTCTGTAATTTCCTGGTTAACCCATTCATTCTTTACTAGGATGTTCTTTAACCTCCACATATTTGAGGGCTTTCCAAATTTTCTCTCATTTTTGATTTCAAATTTCATAGCGTTGTGGTCTGAAAATATGCATGGTATGACCTTGACCTTAGTTGAGGACTGATTTGTGACCCAGAATATGATCTATTCTGGAGAATGTTCTATGTGCACTCAAACAATGTGTATTCTGCTTTAGGATGAAATGTTCTGAAAATATCTGTTAAGTCTATCTGGTCCAGTGTGTCATTCAAAGCCATTGTTTCCTTGTTGATTTTCTGCTTAGATGGTTTTTCCATTGCTGTAAATGGTATGGTAAAGTTCCCTACTATTATTGTATTCCTGTCAATAAGTTTTTTTATGTTTGCGATTAATTGATTTCTATTCAGGTGCTTGCTTCCATAAATATTTACAATTGTTAGGTCTCCTTGATGGATAGACCCCTTAATTAAGATATAATTCCCTTCTTCATCTTTTGTTACAGTTTTTCTTTTAAAATCTAGTTTGTCTGATAATATGTATGGCTGCTCTGGCTTTCTTTGGACTTCCATTAGTATGATAGCTGGTTCTCCATCACTCACTTTATTATTATTTTTAAATTTATTTTTGGGGCGCCTGGGTGGCTCAGTTGGTTAAGCATCCGGCTTCGGCTCAGGTCAGATCTCACGTTCGTGGGTTCGAGCCCCGCGTCGGGCTCTGTGCTGACAGCTGGCTCAGAGCCTGGAGCCTGCTTCAGATTCTGTGTCTCCCTCTCTCTCTGCCCTTCCCCTTCTCATGCTCTGTCTCTCTCTGTATCAAAAATAAATAAAATATTAAAAAAAACATATTTAAATTTATTTTTAAAATTTACATCCATGTTAGTTAGCATATAGTGCAACAGTGATATCAGGAGTAGATTCCTTAACGCCCCTTACCCATTTAGCCCATCCCTCCTCCCATAAACCCTCCAGTAACCCTCTATGTATTCTCCATATTTAAGAGCCTCTTATGTTTTTGTCCCCCTTCCTGTTTTTATATTACTTTTGCTTCCCTTCCCTATGTTCATCTGTTTTGTATCTTTAAGTCCTCATATGAGTGAAGTCATATGATATTTGTCTTTCTCTGACTAATTTCGCTTAGCATAATACCCTCTAGTTCTATCCACGTAGTTGCAAATAGCAAGATTTCATTTTTTTTTGATTGCCGAGTAATACTGCATTGTATGTGTGTGTCTGTATGTGTGTATATGTATATACCACATCTTTTTTATCCGTTCATCTATCACCTATCCCCTCACTTTAAATCTGCAGGAGTCTTTAGGTCTAAAATGAGTCTCTTGTAGGCAGCAGATAGATGGATTTTATTTTTTTATCCATTCTGATTGGAGCATTTAGTCCATTTACATTCAGAGTGATTATTGAAAGGTATGAATTTAGTGCTTTTTTCCCACCTTTAGAGTTGGTGTTTCTGGTGATGTTCTCTGGTCCTTTCTAGTCTTTGCTGCTTTTTGTTTATTTGTTTTTTCCTACATTCAAAGAGTTCCCCTTAAAATTTCTTGCAGGGCTGGTTTAGTGGTTATGAACTCCTTTAGTTTTTGTTTGTCTGGGAAACTCTTTATCCATTTTTCTATTTTGAATGATAGCCTTATTGAATAGAGTATTCTTGGCTGCATATTTTTCCCATTCAGCACATTGAATGTATCTTGCCACTACTTTCTGGCCTGCCAAATTTCTATGGGTCTGCTGTGAACTGCTCTGTCTTCCCTTGCTCCTTTTAGTAGTAGTGTTTCCTTGTCTTCATATTTTGTGAATTTGTCTGTGATATGCCTTGCTAATGGTCGGTTTTTGTTGAATCTAATGGGAGTTCTCTGTGCTTCTTGGATTTTGATGTCTGTGTCCTTCCGCAGATTAGGGAAGTTTTCAGGTATAATTTGCTCACATAAACCTTCTACCCCTTTTTCTCTGTATTCATCTTCAGGGACTCCTATGATATGAACATTATTATGTTTTAACAAATGGCTGAGTTTCTTAAGTCTGCTTTTTTGATCCCTGACTTTTGTTCTCTCTCCTTTTCAGTCTCATTATTTTCCATAATTTTATCTTCTGTATCGCTAATTCACTCCTCTACCCTGTCCATCCTAATTTTTATGACATCTATTGGGTTTGCATCTCAGTTATAGCATTTTTAATTTTGGTCTGACTAGATTTTAGTTCTTTTATGTCTATAGAAGGAGATTGGTGCTTTGTATGCTTTTTCCACGCCCAACAAGTATCCTTATAATTGTTTTAAATTCTAGTTCAGACAACTTACTTATATTAGCATTGATTAAATCCCTTGCCATCATTTGTCCTCCTCTTTCTTTTGAGATGAATTCCTCCATCTTGTCATTTTGGAGGGATTAAAAAAAATAACAATAATAGAATGAAATAAAAATTAAAAGATTAAAAGAAATCACATAAAGGAGGCTAGATCCTAGGTGTGTTTTGGTCTGCTTGTTAAGAGAGGCTTTATAGAAAAAAGAGAAGAGAGAAGAGAAAAGTATTAAAAATTAAATAAAATAAAAATTTTTGCTCTTTCTGTATCCAAGAAACAAAAGAAAACAACAGAAACAGAGGCAACAACAGAAAAATGAACAAACAGAAAATCCAAATGAAGCTAGATGCAATTTCCCCTATAGCTGAAACTTTGCAGCAGTCCATGGCCAGCAGCCTAAGCTCATGGGAGGGATTCGTGGTCTTTTGGGTGAGGGGCCTGTTGCTCTGATTCTCAGGTCTACTAGCCCTAGTGGATGTGTGCCGGGAAGGCGCAAGGAACAGCTCTTGGTGTCACAGCTCTCTTCTCTACTTGGTGGTGCTGTTTATCTCACTGGGGTTGATCAGATTGAGACTACTTGTGAAAATGTCTTTGTCCCACTTCCTAGTCTCCCAGAGCAGGAAGTTCATCTGTCCTCACAGAAGTGCAGTCAGTTACCCCTTTTGTGTCTCCTGCTTCTCCTTCTCCTTCTCCCCCCTTCCCCTCCCCACCTCATCTGTGTCCAAGCTGTCCATCTATCAGGCTGCACCTGTCTCTTGAGTTTTATCTTAGGTGCTATTGTGTTTCAAATCCCTGCACTTTAGAGACCCCTGCAGTTAGGACCCTCAGTGATCCTCTGGGGAGGGACTCGCTGTGCTGTGGCTAGTACTGGCCTATCCCAGGAAATGTTTGTGTGATTATGCAACTGCAGCAGCTAAGAGTTTATGGTAAATTGCAACACACAGCTGGTGCCCGTGTGTGCTGCCCTCAGCAGCTGTCTTTGTTCTTATACCGGTGAACGTGGTCCTTTGTTGGCTCCCACTGGGTGGATCTTTTGGGGGGGGGGGGGGGGGGGGGTGTGTGTGTGTGTGTGTGTGTGTGTGTGTGTGTGTAGAGGCTGTATCACTTCTTTAAACTTTTTTTTTAATGTTTTATTTATTTTGATACAAAGAGAGACAGAGCATGAGAGGGGGAGGGGCAGAGAGAGAGAAGGAAACACAGATCCGGAAGCAGGCTCCAGGCTCCGAGCCAGCTGTCAGCACAGAGCCCGATGCGGGGCTCGAACCCACAAACGTGAGATCTGACCCGAGCCGAAGCCGGAGGCTCAACGACTGAGCCACCCAGGCGCCCCAAGGCTGTATCACTTCTATGAAGTGCGCTCCAAGCAGGAGATATGCTTCTCCCTGTGCCACCCAGGGGGTCCTCAGACAGGGTTGCCCATTCTCGGGGAGCTCTACCCTGCTGCCTCGCTGGAGCACCACCAGGTGCTGACCTCTGAAACTTTAGACCCTATACTTCACCATTTATTAAAAAACTCGCCATATTGAAACCCTCTATTTTTTCCCCATCACTAGTTTTGGGGAACAGTTTTCTTGTGCTGTCTGCTGTGTGTTTTCACTCTTTCTCTCTAACTACTTTCACAGGTAGTGCTTTTTTGTGCAAGCCTGATGCACTGCTCCCTCTCCCTCTCTCTCTCCCCCATTTCACCTCCCTGTGCCACCTACCTGCCCTGATTTCCCCTCAAATTATGCAGATTGTTCTGTTAATCCTCAGATTGATTTCCTAGGTGATCGGAATGGTTTGATGTTGATCTACTGTGTTGGAGGGACAAGGCAAGCCCAGGAATCTCTTACTGCGCCTCAGAATTGAATTAAAAAATTTTAATGTTTTTTATTTATTTTTGAGAGACAGAGAGAGACAGCGTGAGCAGAGGAGGGTCAGAGAGAGAAGGAGACACAGAATCCAAAGACAGGCTCTAGGCTCTGAGCCAGCTGTCAGCACAGAGCCTGATTTGGGGCTTGAAACCATGAACTGTGAGATCATGACCTGAGCCGAAACTGGATGCTTAACCAACTGAGCCACGCGGGCGCCCTCAGAAAGGAATTTTTAAAGCATTTACTATTCTAGAAATACTTGCCTTATACACAAAATCACAAAACTGCCTGACACTTCAGTGTTTCATTACTTTACTGGATAGTGTCTAATTTACTATGTGGCCACAAACATCAGTGTCTCTACTTGGTATAACTTATTTCTTCTGATTTCTCTGGTATATGGGCCATTCATCTGAGCCCCCAAACCTCTAGTATCACTAAATGGGTAATAATATATACAAAATATTTATGGGAGTTACTCCCTGAGTATCTGTAAATGTATTATCTTTAATTTTATAATTTTTATGTTTTTATTGTAATTTATTTATATTCCACAGTTGTATCTTTTTATTACATGATTTTTTTGTTACAGTAGATTAATTTTTTCAGGAGTCTTCTTAAAATAGTTTTTTACTTCTATGCTTTGTATCTTTTCCTTTCCTCTTATAACAAATTAAGTTTATGCAATTCTTTTAACCACACTGGTATAAAGTGTACACTGAAGCCAGTGTTTTGTCTTTGGTTGTGTGTCTATTTATTTTCTCTGTTATAGTCTTTTTATGTTCTTAACTGGGACTTTTTATAATGACACTCATGATTTTGTGTTTCTTTTTTTGTGTTTAGACTTCTGCTTTTGCTTCACAACATACACAGTAACATGCATTTTAGTTACTGTAAGAAGTACAGTTTTATATTAAGCCCCTGTCATATGACTAAATACTGTTTTCTAGTACCAATGTGTCACTCCTATTTTGCTAACCTGCCGCTTCTTTGGTCACTGTGTTGAGGGCATTTATTGTTAGTATGTTTCAAATCTGAGCTCTTGATCCCTTTGTACTTGCAGTGAACTATTGCTGCTTCAAAATGAATTTGAGATTTTAGGAAGCTAGATGGTTAATCGAAGAAAACCAGTTTTATATGACATATAAATTAGATAAGAAGCCTGGAAACAGTACCTAGTAAACAGAGAGATTGGTGTTTACAAAAATGTAGTTAAAAGTTATATCTAAATAACCAAAAATAGCCAACTGTGATGCTTTGAACTTGATCCTAAGAACTTGTAATTGACTTAAAGGACAATTCACATTAATTACAGAATAACTTGATGTATCAGAGCATTGTTAAATCACTTCATGAAACTTGTCTGGGTGTCATCAAGTAATAGAAAGAAAATCTATATTTGCTGATGTTCCAAACTGTGTGTTATCTTCTGACCTCATATGTATGTGCCTGATCTTAAGCCTCCTGCTTCTTGGATATGTGTGTAGAAATAATATGGAACTTAAAATGAAATAAGTTTAATCTCAGATCCTTACTGCTTTTGTTACTGCTAGCTATTTAACTTTGGGTACATTAGTTTAGTTTTCTGGTCTTAAACCACTTCATTTGAAGTATGACATTTGAAGAGTGTATGTATCATATAAAGACAACTTGTTCAAGGCCACAGCTAATAAATGGCTAATTTCTTATAATAAATAATGTTTTACTGCACTACAAATGCCTGGAAGACCAAATATAGGGTGTGCAGGTTTCCCTCAGTATATTTACTTTTGACTGTTTAGCTGTTTAGAAAACAGCTCTCAATGTGGTTTACTTGTTTCAGGTTCTTTTCCTAATGGAAACCATCCACATTAAAAAAATGAGAGCTTTGTTTAAGGAAGGGATGAGTTGGGGGGAAAAAAGGGGAGTTTCTTTCCTTGGGAAAGAGTTTGCCTTTTTATGAAAGATACCTGAATGGCTTTCAACTTTGAGATGGGTGGATGCCTGGGATGAGATAGTAAGTTTTCAAAGTGGTACAAAAAGAGAAAGTGTGCTGAAGATAAATTACATTTTAATATTAAAGAGTGATAAATGTAAAATTATAAAAGCATAGAAGAATTTTTTTAATAGTCTTTCTGCTCCCTTCTCATGTTCTCAATTCCCCTCCTTTCCACTTCTAGGTACAGTATTATTATATTGCCTTATTGTCCAAATTGATATTTGGATCTTAATCCATTCCATTCTCCAATCTTTACTCACCTTCTCTCTAAATCCTTCTTCCAGGTAAACAGGTAGGACATTCTAAGCTTTTTCTGGTACTAACTTGGTAGAACTACTTTATCTTATCTAACCACTTTAAGTTCTCCTGAAAGAATAGAGGAAATGTAACCTCTTCCTTCCATCTGATTTCTCATAAGAAAGGATCTTAGTTTTAGAAACAAAAGAAGGGATAGGAAAGTGGGTGGTGAGAAAGTGACATTGTAAACTTTGTCCTGGGTTACCTTTTCCTTTCTGAGTTTTTGTACCTTTGAATGTCTTGTCATGAATATGTGGATAAAAGATTGTTTTTATAAAACTGGTTTGTTACTTCATGTTTAAATATTCTTTAAAATTATTTTCCTGTTCTAATTTTTAAAAAAATGGACTCAATGTCTGTATTATATGATCTCAAATTATAATTTTTTAAGACATATATTCGTGGACCTTGGTGTTCAGGTGCATTTAAAACTCTTAATTTTGGATCCAGGGAGTATGAGGTACAGAGATTTTTTCAACTTTATTGCTAATACCAAGTAAATGGGAATGTCTACCATTTAGCTGATTCATGAACAGTGGGATTCCTACCAAAAGAAAATCTGATTCTAGATAAGCATTATCCTTGGAACATTTAACAATTTCAACTATAATAGAAAAATTTAAAACAGCCTTTCTTATGCCTATTTCCTTTATACCTAGCTCTTCAGTTTGACATGGTCACAGTGTCTTTTCTAGCTTTACAATTAATTTATAAAATAAAAGTCATCCCCGACTCCGTTCAAAATCCATTGGTGACATACATCCATTAATTAAATTTATACCTGTTAGAAATGTTAGAACTTCGTTGTAATAGAGTAAGGAAGATGTGGCATGGTGTCACGAATGGCATTATGGCAATTGAAATGGTTTGACTTAGTGGAAGAATCTTTTATGCTTCAGTGTATGAACTATCATGAAGTTAATAGGAAGTAGGAAATAATGATCTGTGTCATGATAACTTCAGCTAATGAAGGTCTCTTTAAAACGCTGTTATAGGACAGTAGGTTCCAAATGTTCTTTGTAAACTTTCAACCAATAGTATTTTGTTAGTTTTTCTATCAAGCTTATGAGTAGGAATTGCTGTACACAGTTTTTAAAATAAAATTTTAGGGCACATATACTAATTTGTACCTGTAATCATGAGTTGTTATTCAGAGTCTTTCTCTGCTAATTTAAAAGTATGGTTTCAGCCTATGCCATCATTCAAATCTGAGAATTTTATTAATTAAAGTAAAATGCTTTTCGTGGTATTAATTTTGTTTACTAATATACAGGAGGAGATAAAGAGGAATGTGCCTTGAACTTCCTTTTTAATGTATATGCTGTAATGCCTAGGACTCGGTGTACATTTTTCCCTGTTAAATTCTGAAGAAATGCATTTAACATGATGATAAATCTGCTTACATTGCTTGTTTCCATTTACAATTTATTATTCACCAAACTACAAGAAGTATTTAAAGTACACATTTTCTCTGGTTGGGGATTTAGCATACTGATGAAGTAGATTAAAGATTATGCCTATATAGTGTTAGAGGTTTTGGTTTCCAATTTTGTGAAAAAGCTATGGACCTTTCTAGTGCTTTAGTTTGTTCAGGCTGCTGTGACAAAAGTACCATAGACTGGGTGGTTTAAACCACGAACTTTTATTTCTCACAGTTTTGGAGGCTGGGAAGTCCAAGATCAAGGTGCTTTGACATTTGGTGAAGACTTGCTTACTGGTTCATAGACAGCTCTCACGTCATTGTTTCCTCTCATAGCAGACACAGGGCAAGAGAGGCCTCTGGAATATCTTTCATAAGGACACTAAACCCTTTCATGAGAACTCTGCCTCAGGACCTACGCATCCTCCTAATACCATCACATTGGGGGTTAGGATTTCAACATAGGAATTTCGATGGGAGCACAGCATTCAGTTAATAGTTTACATTTCCAATTCCAGTTTGAACTTTAAGTTCTGTTTTGAGCAGACTCAAACTACTTAGATCATCTATTTCAAGTGGAGGATTAGGTGAATAGATGATACTCATGTATTCTTGTTTTATTTTTGGTATAATCTTTTCCATGTTACACTAAAAACAAGTGCAGTGCTATTGCTACTGCAAGTTTTAGCCAATCTACTAAAACCAGAAAAGGAAGTGAGGGTTATTGATAGTGGAAAGGAAAAGGCAGCATTATTCTTAATTCCATGTGGTATGTTTGTCTACCTAGAAATTCAAAAGAAATAATCAGAAAACTATTTGAAAAATAGAGTTCTGTAAGATATCATAAGGGATATGAGATCACTAAAAATCAGTAGCTTTCTACTTCTAGATGTGGCAAACTAGATGTCTAGAAAAATTCTTCCTATAATAGCATACCTTAAAACATTACATGGAATATTAACAAAAACTACTTTTCACTACAAGTCTGAGATAGTGGGAAAGGAAGGGAATTTCTCAGAAATAACAAGAAAGTGTGATGCAAATGAGCGCTCGAATTGATAGTTACCCAGGTGTTACCTGCTGATCTTGGTGGCTTCGGGCCTGTATTTTACAGGATTGTATATGAAGGAATGGGGACAAAATATGGCTCCTAAGGAGGGAGGAAGGTTCAATGCACCATATAAGAGCTGTACACCCTAATGGTGATATCCTTAATAAGTGATCATGAAATAAATCCTTCCATACATAGTGGTTATTGGGAATAAGTGCCGGATTTGTTCTTGGCTCTGGGTAGAGTGGGAAAAATTGGGCAGATTAAAGATTAGGCACAGCTAAAGAGAAAATGAAGGAATATAGGCAAAAAGAAAATATTCAGAATGTAGTACTAAGAGAAGAATTGGAAAACAAATGAAAGTTTGAGGGACATGGTAGATAGCATGAGAAGGTTCAATATGGGTGTAATCGTTGTTCTAGAAGGAGATAATGGAGAAACTGTAACAGAGGCAATATTCTCATGGCTGAGAATTTTCCCAGATAAAACTAAAATTGAGGACAGCAATGGCATGTGAATCAGCTTAGGAGGGACAGTGATTGGATTTGAAGCATTCAAAGAGGAAGAAGGTAGGGGCGCCTGCTTGGCTCAGTTGATTAAGTGTCCAACTCTTGATTTTGGCTCAGGTGATGATCTTATGGTTGTGAGATCAATCCCCACATTGGGCTCTGTGCTGGGTGTGGAACCTGCTTAAGGTTCTCTTTCTCCATCTTCCTCTCCCCCTCCCCTGTGTGTATGTGTGCATGCTCTCTCTCTCTCAAAAATAAATTTTCTTAAAGGAAGAAGGTGGAAGTATTGTTTAATTCACACTTTAAGGGTGTTTTAAAAAATACTAGGTAATCATTATAAGACTAGAAATGTACTATGTGATTTCTATTCTAAAAGTGGACAAAATGTAATGAGGTGGAAGAATCTTAAAAATATGAAACTACTAAAAAAATGGAGGCTAAGAGAAAGCACAAAATGGAATAGTAAATATGAACACAAGTATATCAGTAAAATATATATTTATTTATTTTAGAGAGATTGCAAGCAGGGGACAGGGGCAGAGGGAGAGAGAGGATCTCTAGAAGGCTCCACAGTCAGCACAGAGCCTGATATGGGGCTCAATCCCACAACTCTGGGATCATGACCTGAGCCGAAATCAAGAGTCAGTTGCTCAACCAACTGAGCTACCCCACCACCCCAACATATTAGCAATATAAATATAAATATTATACAACTTTCTAGTTAAAACAATAATACTGTAAGACAGAAGAAAATGAAAATTAAACAAAACCAAATCCAGATAGGTTAAAGCTATTTTTAAAAGATGTTACCTAAGACATAAAAAAATATATATGGTAAAAGCTAAAGGATTAAAAAGCACAAATAGAGTGAAATAAAACTTGGTGTAGTTATGTTAATATCAGACAAAATAGACTTTAAAGCAAAAGTATTACTGAATGTAAAGAATTACTACCTTCAGACAAACTTGATCTAATGGCTATAAATAGAATATTCTTTTCAAGCACACCTGGAAAATTATAAAAATTGATTATGGAAAAGGCCATGAAGATAGTTTCAGTGAATTTCAAAGACTGGTATCATTCAGACTACATTTTCTAAGTACCACATGATTAATTTAGAAGCTCATAACAAAATGATAACAAAAAGCACCTATACATTTGGAAATTAAAAATAATTTCTAAATAATGCATGGTTGAAAGGAGAAATGATAAAAATGGAAACTTATGGGACAAAGCTAAATATATTTAGAGGTAGTCATAAGTATTTCTATTTACAAAAGAAGAAAGGCTGAAAATAAATGAGCTATTTAACTAAAGAAATTAGAGCAATGCAATAAACCCAAAGAAATTAAAAGAAAAGAAGTGATTAAGAGCAGAAATTAATGAACTTGAAAACAGAGATATAGTAGAGAATCAAGAAAACCAAAAATTGAGAGTTGTTGGCCCTGGGGAGTAAGAAATGGGAGAGGATTGTAGGATTATTGACTTTCAATAACACTTTTATAGTACAACTTGACTCTTTAATCTGTATCCATACATAATTGGAGAAAATCAAAGTATGAAAATACAGAGCACAATGGTGAAAAGTTGCTCTGCAAGTTTAAGTTGGATGCTTTGGGAAAAAACTGACATATAAACCATGCCTATATGTTTTTATCTACAGTTCTCAATTTCAGTCTCTTTAAGAAGGAGAAACAACTTAAAAGACATTGGTGAAATCTGACTGCAAAATTCTACTAGATTTTTATGATCTTTTTAAAACTTTTAGCTCAATACTAGCCCAAATTGCACAAAGTATCTAGAGGGCTTTTACTGTACTTTATTATGGTGAAATAGAATATAGTAGAAAGAATGGGAATGTGGCTACACAGATAGTTTGATAAAAGGAACTATGTTTTGTAGTAATATAAATTAATAGTTTATATACTTTTTAATTGACTGTGAACTGTAATTTCTTTTCCTTTTTTTTTTTTAAGTACTTGGGCATAAATAGTAGATTGCTTTTCCCTGGAGAATAATGTCTCAGATTACAAAGTAGAGTTTAAAAAATATATTTTTATTATGGTAAAATACAAATAACATAAGCTTACCATCTTAACCTTTGTTTTTAAAAAATAAAGTTTATTTATTTATTTTAGAGAGAGAAAGTGTATGCACGTGGGGGAGGGACAGAGAGAGAGTGGGAGAGAGAGAATCCAGAAGGCTCTGCACTGTCAGATCATGTGAGATCATGACCTGAGCTGAAATTGCTGAAGTCAGTTTGCCTAGCCAACAGCCACCTGGGTACCCCACCATCTTAACCATTTTTAAGTATATAGTTCAGTGGCATTTAGTACATTCATAACGTTTTGCAACCATCTCCACCATCCATCTCTGTAGCTCTTTTTTGTCTTGTAAAACTGAAACTATACCCTTCAAACAGTAACTCCTCACCACTACCTCCCATGCTGCTGGCAGCTGCCATTCTCCCTTTTTGTCTGTATGATTTTTACTACTTTATGTATTTCACATAAGGGGAATCATACAGTGTTCCTCTATTGTGACTGGCTTATTTCACTTAGCATTTGTCCTCAGTGTTTATCCATGTTATAACATGTCAGAATTTCCTTCCTTTTTAAGACTTTAAAAATTGGAAGTATTCTATTCTGTGTGTGTGTATGTGTGTATATATATGCACACATACACACGCGGCATTTGGCTTATCTATGCATCTGTCAGTAGACACTTGGGTTACTTCTCCATTGAAGCTATTGTGAATAATGGCCCTATGAACATGACTGTACACATATCTCTTCAAGACCCTGAGACCCTCATTTCATTCCTTTTGGGTATGTACTAAGAAGTAGAATTCCTGGATCATATGGTAATTTATTTTTAAGTTTTTGAGGAACCACTGTATTATTTTCACTAGCAGCTATACCTTTTTACATTCCTACCAATACTGTACATGTGTTCTTCAAACTTCTGCACATTCTTACCCATACTTGTTAATTTCTGTTTTTGTCAGTTCCTTTTTTTTTTTTTTTAATGGTAGCTATTCTAATATGTATTAGGTGGTATGGTGATTTTGATGGGCATTTCCCTTATGATCAGTGATGTTGAACATTCTTCCATGTGGTTTTTGGCTATTTGTAAATCTTTCTTGAAGAAATGTCTCTTCACTTCCTTTGCCCATTTTTTAATTAGGTTTTGTTTTTTGCTGCTATTGTTGGTGCTATTTTTTTTTGCTATTGTTGGTTTTAAGATTTAATATATTCTGTATTACTTGGCAATAAAAAAGAATGAAGTCTTGGCATTTACAACAACATGGATGGAACTAGAGTGTATTGTGCTAAGTGAAATTAGTCAGAGAGAGACAAATATCATATGACTTCACTCATAGATGCAATTTAAGATATAAAACAGATGAACATAGAGGAAGGCAAGCAAAAATAATATGAAAACAGGGAGGGGGAGAAACCATGAGAGATTCTTAAATATAGGAAACAAACTGAGGGTTGCTGGAGGGGTAATGAGTCGGGGGAATGGGCTAATTGGACAAGGAACATTAAGGAGGACTCTCTTTGGGATGAGCACTGGGTGTTGTATGTAGGTGATGAATCACTGGATTCTACTCCTGAACATCATTACTGTATTGTTAACTAACTTGGATGTAAATTAAAAAAATAATAAATTTAAAAAATGAAAAAAGATTTCATATATTCTGGATATGAATCCCTTATAAGGTATATGACTTGCAAATATTTTCTCATTTTGTGGCTTATTATTTTACTTGTAAATACTGTCTTTGATGCACAACATTTAAAAATTCTCATTAAGTCCATGTTGTCTATTATTTCTTTTATTGCCTATACCTTTGTTGTCAAATCCAAAAAATTGTTGCCTAATCCAGTGACATGAAGCTTTTGCTCTATGTTTGCTTCTAAGAGATGTATAATTTTAGCTCTCACATTTAGGTCTTTGATCCATTTTGAATTAATTTTTGTTTATGGTGTTAGCTAAGGCCTGAGTTCATTCTTTTGCCTGTGGATATCCAGTTTTCTCAGCACCGTTTGTTTTCCTTTTGCTATTGAATTATGTTGGCCTCCCATCAAAAACTATTTGATATGTATGTGATTCTAGGCTGTCTCTTCTATTCTGCTGGTTTATATATCTGTCTTTATGCCAGTACCTCACTGATTTGCTTACTTTAGCTTTGTATTTAAGTTTTGAAATCAGGAGCTATGAATCATTCAACTTTGCTCTTTTCTAGATTGATTTGTCTATTTGGGATCCCTTGAGATTCCATATGAATTTTAGGATAAGTTTTTTGTTTGTTTCTGCAAAAAAATGTCATTGGGATTTTGATAGGGTTGCAGTGAATTTATAGATTGCTTTAGGCAGCATTCACATATTAAGTCTTCCCATCAATGAACTTGATAGATGTTTCCTTTTATTTATGTTGTCTTTGATTTTTTTCAGCAATGGTTTGAGTACAAATCTTTCATCTCCTTGGTTAAGTTAATTCTTTTGGTTGTTTTTGATACTGTTATAGATAGAAGTGTTTTCATAATTTTCAGATTGTTTATTGTTAGTGTATAGAAATGCAGCTACTTAGCTGAATTCATTAATAGCTTTAATAGTTTCTTTGTGGAATCTTAAGGATTTTCAATAAATAAAACAGAGAACAGAGAAAACTTCTTCCTTTCCAATTTGGATGTGTTTGTTTCTTTTTCTTGCCTAATTGCTCTGGTGCTTTCAGTATTGAATTAAAAAGCGAAATAAGTCAAGTGGAGAAAGATACCATATGTTTGCATTCATAGGTCTAACAGGAAAAACCTAACATTGGACCATAGGGAGAGGAAGGGGGAAAGAGAGCTGGGGAGAGAGAGGGACACAAATCATGAGAGACTATTGAATACTGAAAAAAAAAAAACCATGGACTGAAGGGGGAGGGGGAAGGAGGGAAGTGGGTGATGGTCATGGTGGGGGGCACTTGTGGGGAGAAGCACTGGGTGTTATATGGAATCCAATTTAAAAATAAACTATTTTTAAAAAAGGCAGAAGTGGGCATCCCTGTCTTGTTCCTGATCTCAGAGGAAAACTTTCAGTCTTTTACCATTGAGTATGATGTTTGCTGTGGGTTTTTAATATATGGCTTTTATTATGTTGAGATATAAAATAGAGTTTTTCTCTTCTTGGATTTTTTATACTTTTCACATTCTTCAAGGAATAAAAAAAGAAGAAATATGAAGAACTTATTAGATGCATGTATGTGTATTTGTGTGTGTACTTGTCAGGTATACACATACTAAACATGTATGTAATTTATATGTCTACATATATGAATAAAACAGGTGGATAAAATTACTTATGGAGGTTATTTTTAGAAACACTTAAAAATTTTAGATGTTTCTTAAAGCTTTATCGCAAGTATTTTTAGATGTTATATTTATTGGAAGTATTGGTTGTGTGTTTGGTGTAATGTTTAAACTATTGTGAGGTGAATTAGTTGGAAGTTAAAGAGCAGTTTGAATAGCCCATTTGTATTTTTAATTTGACATTTTTGATAAGAAAATAAGTATGTTTGTATATTCTAAAAGAGAGTTTTTTTTCCCCCCAGACAACCTAATGAGGCCTCTTTTGAATTATGGTATTGCTTGGTAAGTATATCTTTTTTACTTTTTGTTACTTTTCAGAATAATATTAACATATGTAAATTAGCTGTATTTCTGGTTTACTCTTGCAGTATGTCTATGGGCTTCCTGGTTGTAGAGACTGCACCAATTGTTTGGAGAGGCCTTATGGTAATGTCAGCTATTGAGAAACTATTGAGGCAGGTAAGAAAATTGCATTATCATTTTATTATTGGCACATTGTTGTTACTGCATTTGCTGATTGGAGAATGGTAAATTTTTGCAGTCAGGTTTGAGATGCTTTGCCAAAGAATTCAAATAATAGACTGGATGTATAATGAGTTATGTTGCGCCAAGACCAGTTTCACTGGTCTGTGACTTAATCTTACCCATTCCTTATGATTACTGAAAATTTTAATGTCTTATTTTATATTGTTCTATTGCTTTGTTCAAAATCTGCAGTGAGATGAAGAAATCTATTTTATAAGTAATCTGCCTTCTTTGGTAATGGTTAACCTCATCATGGCCAACATTGAGTTATAAGGGCAGTGTAGACATTCTTGCATGTAGAAAGAAATTATATAAATCATGTTCACATTTTAAAATTGCTTTAGAACAAAATGAAATTTTGTTTTACTCTGAGTATATCTGGCTCTATATTTATGTATGTAATATCTGCCCAATCAACTTTAATTTATCCTTAAGGAAGAGGACAGTTCATTGGATAATCTGAAAATATCAGATGGGCTACATGTTATTTATAGAAATAATTTTAATTTTTTTTCTTGTAGCTAATTATGTTCTAGATAAATATTATAAGTAATTTGGATTTTCTCTACCCATTTACAGCAATTACTCCTTATTTATTCATATTCAGGCATTATGTGGTAGGTTGATAATTCTAATCACAGATATTCCTATATTCGTTTCTATTTGCAGTAGTTAGTAAGTGAAATATGTCTTAAGCTCTGAAACTCTCCTTTTTTCATTACTATATCTTGTCTTTCTTCTGATGCTTAAGTTCTGATAAAATGTGCTTTTTGATCTCTGGTGCCAGAGTCCTCTCACTTTCCTAGTGCATTCAAGTCTCTTGGCTGCGTTTCCTCCCCTCTCATACTCAGATCCCATAGCTGGCCATTTCAGTTGTACTCCCAACAACACCCCTTCTTTAACAATTCCTTTGTGACCTTTATCTTTAACCTTTATTTGTGTGGATTAAATCAGCCTGATTTTTTTTTTCTTTTAGGGAGATTCTAAAACAGTCTTTATTCAGTTTATAATTAAAGTTAGAGTCAGTGGGAGTTTGGAAACACCAAAAGAAAGATTCTGATTTTGTCATCAGAATATTGTAAATATTAATTTTTCCCTTCCTATGTTAGTGTTATAATTCTCAACAGGAAATGATTCAGATTTTCTCCTAAGCCTTATGGATTTAGGAGACACTTGGACTTTCAAAGTGATCAGAGTTTTAGAGAGCCAAGTCAGTGATAAGAGACACAAAGATCTAGCCAAGTATTGGTGCTCTCATCTAAGAGATGCAGGATCCTGCCTCTAAGTGTCCTTTTTAAGTAATAGGACCCATTTAAACCTCAGATTACAGCAGGTGATGGAAACATGTCTGCAAAGCAGCTCCTGAGGGTGGAAGAGAGAGACCAAGTGTGCACGTGCCCTCAGGAGAGGGGCAAGGGGAGCTTCCCATGGAGGAGAGTAATCCCGACAGTACAAGTTAATTATGCTGCAAAAAATTTGTGCCTGAAACTCACACTTAAACTTAGTAACTGCTTTTATAAATGAAGAAAACTTTATGAAACCAGCAGTGAAAGATCAAAGGTCTGAAGGATTTATAATTTTTTTTTATTCTGTGAGGTGTTAGGGAAGAGAGGAGGGGCAGGATCCTGATTTCATGGTATCTGCCAGTGTCCTTCCATAACCCAGCCTCTTTTATCTACTGCTGAATACTGTTGGAGATATAGAATAATTGTGTTAATTACTGACATTACACATTTTTGATTTCTGAATTCAACCGCACTTTCATCATGTCAGTCATCTGACATTATTCATGTTCTTCTCCACATTTATCAAATACTAAGCTTAAGAAATATTAACGGAATTTGGCAGTCTGGCAAAGGATATAGTGAAGATTTGGAGATTTGGCTTTCTGACACGTAAACCATATAATAGTCATGGTTTAGAGGCACCAGGGTGCTCAGGCGGTTAAGCATATAACTTCAGCTCAGGTCATGTTCTCATGGTTCATGGGTTCAAGCCCTGTTTCAGGCTCTGAGCTGTCAGCAGTTACTTAGGACTGTGTCTCCCTCTCTCTGTCCCTCCCCTGCTTGTGCTCTGTCTCTCAAAAATAAATAAATGTTTAAAAAATTTAAAAAGTCACAGTTTATCACATAAGTGCTAAAGGTCCATTTTTATCAGACATGCTGCAAAATATCAGGATGAAATATGGGGTGAGAAAATGGGTCCATAGCTTATTTTATTGGAATACCTTAGGTATCCTATAAGATATTATGGCATTAGACTGTGTATTTACCTTACAATCTTTTTAAAATTTACTTTTATCATTTGCACATTTTAATTAGGGCTGAAAAAATTGAATATAATGTATATACAGAAGAGTATATACAAATCTTAAGTGTACATTTAGATGGATTATCCCCAAGTGAAATTACCTGTGTAATTATTCAAGACATGATAAATAGAATACTAGTGTTGCAGAAGTTCCTTTCTTGTCTCTTCATAGTTACTCTTTTGAGGGAAAAGATAAATACTTATGGTCAGTTTGCCATTTTGTCGGTGTGGTGTAAAGTTTTTCCCCTCTCCCCTGTGATATTTTATTGAGTTAAACTTGTGCATACTGTGGGATGCAGAGATCTTACAAGTATGGTTTAGTAATTTTAGATCAATGTATATATCTGTATAATCATACCCAAGACAGAGAACATTTCCATCCCCCATAATGATTCATTGGGGTTCCTTCTATTCAGTCTCCCACTCATAGGCCGTCACAGTTATGATTCCAGTATCATACATGAGTTCTGCTTATTCTTCTGCTTCATATAAATGAAACCCTAGAGAATGTAGTTGTATCTGGTTTCTTTCTCTTAGCCTAATGTATTTGAACATCATCTTTTCGTTGCCTGTATCAGTAAATGAGTCCTTTTTATTGCTGAGTAGTTAGTATTCCATTGCATGACTATAATAAAATACTGTTTGTTCTTCTGTTGATGGACGTGTGGGTAGACT
Organism: Suricata suricatta; assembly: GCF_006229205.1. Lineage (NCBI taxonomy): Eukaryota > Metazoa > Chordata > Mammalia > Carnivora > Herpestidae > Suricata > Suricata suricatta. The sequence goes on along the minus strand of NC_043708.1, from coordinate 62,736,505 downwards.
CCAGTTTTTGGCTGTTATGAATAATGCTGCCATAAATATTGTACAAGAGTTCATAAGAGTTTCAGTTGTTTCGTGTCTTGTCAGCATTTTGTGTTGTCAGTCTCTTCACTAGTGGATGTAAAATGGTATCTTCTTAACATTTTAGTTTGTGCTTCCCTGATGTTCAGTGATGTTTAGCCCCTTTTCATATATGTATTAGATATCACTGTGTCTTCCTTTATGAAGTATCTGTTGAAGTCTTATACTCATTTTTTCATTGGCTCATTTTTCTTCTTAAAATTGAGTTGCAAGAGTTTTAATATATTCTGGCTGTGAGTCCATTGTCAGATATATGTATTGGGAATATTTCTTCCAGTCTGTGGATTGCCTTTTGATTAACTGATGTTTTAAATTTTCATGAAATCCAGTTTATCAAAAAAAAAAAAGTTTTAACGCTGAATGCTTTTTGTGTCCTCTCTAAGAAATCTTTGCCTGTCTACTCCAAGGTTATAAACATAGTCTCATATTCTTATCTCAAAGCTTTATAGTTTTGGCTTGCTTAAATTTTGTGTGGGAAGTGAGATAAAGGTTTATATTTTTCCATAGTTGTGATATAATAGGAAATATATTTGTTCTTTGCTTCTGAGTTCTGGCACAAATCTCCTAAAACCCTTGGAATTTCCTGAGTTATCGATAGGAGTATTTTTTTTGTCATTCATGAGGAATCCCTTTTTGAGCACACCCAAGTTCACAGTGGGGACCCTGGATTGACTCAGAATGGGGCTGGTCACCAGAAAGACCCAAGTGTTAAGAGGGTTGGGACTTTCAGCCCCATCCACTGACCTCTTGGAAGGGGAAGGAGTAGGATGGTGTGGTGTAGATTAAGCTCTGTGAAAACTCTTGATGAGCTTCTGGGTTGGTGAATGTATTTACATCTTTGTGGGTTGTGCAAACCTAGTTCTGTGGAGACAGAATCTCCTATGCTGAGAGCCTTTCTGGACCTTGCCGTTTATATATCTTCATGTGGCTATTTATCTGTATTCTTTCTGAAACCTTTTATAATAAGCTAGTAAACATAAATAAATGTTTCGCTGAGTTCTGTGAGCCATTCTTGTAAATTAATCACACCTGAAGGTCAAGGGGTAATGGAAACCTCTGATTTATAGCTAGTCAGTCCAGAAGCACAGGTAACAACTTGGGCCTGTGATTGGTTTCTGAAGTGGGAGTAGTCTGGTGGGATTGAGCCCTTAAGCTGTGAGATCTGATGCTGTGAGACACTATCTACACCAAGTATGCTGCCTGGTGTAGGTAGTGTGAGAATCAAATTAATTACTTGGTGAAGTTGGAAAATATGTAATAGTTTATGTAGCTGTTCTAGCGCCATTTGTTTAAAAGACTTCCCTTTCTCTATTGAAGTGACTTGATACAACATCAGATGAAAATCAGTCGAGTATATGTGTATGGGTTTATCTCTGGGCACTCTGTTTTGTGTTACATCTATCTAGTTTAATCCTTACAGTAAAAGCATACTATCTTGATAATTGTGGCTGTATAGAAAGCTTAAAGTCACAATGTCTGAGTCCTCCAGCTTTGGTTTTTTTTTTCAAGATTACTTTGGCTACTGTCTGTTCTTTTCCATTACTTTATAAATTTTAGATTCACCTTGTCAATTTGTACAGAAAAGCATGTTAGTATTTTCATTAGGTTGCTATTGAATGTACAGATCTTTTCTCTTTTTCTTTTTTATTTTCCTTTTTTTTTTTTTTGTGAATCAAGAACCTGACAATATTGAGTCTTCTAATCCACAAGCATGGTATATTCCTATATTTATTTAGATTTTCTTTAATTTCTTGGACTGATATATAGTTTTTAGTGTATTGGTCTTGTACTTCTTATTTATTTGAAATATCTTACATTCTTAGATGACATTGGAATTGAAATTGTCTTTTGTATTTAATATCAAATTGTTTGCTGTTAGGGCATAAAATGTATAATATTTAATTTTGTATATTAACCTTGTGTTCTGTGACTTTACTATATTTCTGTTTTTAAGTAGCTGTTTCATAGCTTTCCTGGTACTTTATATGCACGTGATTATATTGTCTGCAACTAAACAGCTTCAGTGCTTCTTTTCCAATCTATTTCTTTAATCTTATTTTCTCATTTTCTTATTGCATTGAGTAGGACCACAAGTATAATATTAAACAGAAAAGATGAGAGCAGACATCCTTGTCTTCATCTGGATTTGCAGGGTAGGGTAACAATAAGTATTTCGTTTTGAAGAATGATAGTGGTAGGTTTTCACTGATGCCCTCTGTTTTGTTGTGAATGGGCATTGATTTTTTTCAAATGTTTTCTCCTCCACATTTATTGAAATGATCGTGTGTTTTTAATTTTATTAATGTTTGATTTTATTAATTGATATCCTGTGTTAGACCAACCTTGCATTCCTGGGATAAATTCTTCTTGGTCATGATATTTTAATTATAGTAAGTAATATTGGGAGTGCCTGGTGGCCCACTTGGTTGAGCATCTGACTTTTAAACTCAGCTATGGTCTTGATCTCTGGGTCATGAGTTTAAGCACTGCATTTGGCTCGTGCTGGGTGTGAAGCCTACTTAAAAAAAAAGGTAATATTATAATTACTTCTAATATATTGAAGGATTACATTGGTTAACATTTTTTAAGGAGTTTTAGATTAGTATTTGCAAGGAATATTGTTTTCTAATTTGTTTTTCCTGCAATATTTTTTTCTGGTATTGAATGGGAGCCATCTTGGCTTTGTAATATGAGTTTGTAAATACTTCCCTCTTCTATTTTGTTAAAGTGTTTGTGTAAAATTATTAGTTTTGCTGTAATGTTTATATTTTATGGGATTTATCAAGGAAATATGGGGCTGGAATGTTGTTTTGTTTTTTTTCCACATGGTTGGGAAAAGGTTTCTGAGGATTAATTCTATTCAAACCTTTAATTTCATCTTCTTACAGTTTTGTTGTGTTTTATAGGAGTTTATAATTTCACATGAGTTATAAAATATATATATAAGGTTGTTCATAATATTGCTTACTATCTTTTAAAATAGAACGAGATACAGTGTTTGTTCTTTATTCCTAATGTTGGTAATTTGGTTTTTTCCCTCTTTTATTCTTGATTTTTTTTGCTTGGGTTTATCAATTTTATTAATTTTTATAGGAATAAAATTTTGGCCTTAAGATGTTCTTTATTTTATGTTTATTTCCTATTTTGTTGTTTTCTGCTGTTGTTATAGTCTTCTTTAAATTTCAGGTTTAATTTGTTCTTTTTTCTACCTTCTTAAGTTGGAAAGTTAGATAATTAATATTAAACATTACTTGTTTTTTATTTTATTTTATTTTATTTTTTTTAATATCTATATATTCTTGAGAGAGAGTGACAGAGCATGAGTGGGGGAGGGGCAGAGTGAGAGAGAGACACAGAATCTGAAGCAGGCTCCAAGCTCTGGGCTGTCAGCACAGAGCCCTGTGTGGGGCTCAGACTCGTGATCAGTGAGATAATGACCCGAGCCAAAGTGGATGCTTAACTGACTCAGCCACCCAGGCATCTCTCTTGTTTCTTAGTATAAGTAGTTATGGCTGTGAATTGATTTTTTTAAAAAACATTTAAAAAATGTTTTATTTATTTTTGAGAAGCAGGGGAGGGGCAGAGAGAGAGGGATAGAGGATCTGAAGTGGGCTCTGCGCAGATAGCAGCAAGTCTGATGTGGGAGTTGAACTCATGAATCAAGAGATCATGACCTGAGCTGAAGTTGGATGCTCAACTGACTGAGCCACCCAGGTGTCCCCACTGTAAATTTATCTTCAGTCATTGCTTAGAATTCTGCAGATTATCATATGTTGTGATTTCATTGTCATTTAGTTTAAAGTAAATAATTTCTCATTTGCTTTTTTAATTTTTGTATATGTTGTTTAATTTTCCTAACATTTGGGGATCTTTTAAATAACTTAATGGTATTTATTTCTAGTGTAATTTTGTTTGGATAGAGAATTTACTCTGTACAATTTCAATCTTTTAAAATTTTTTGAGACTTTATGGACTGACATATGGTCCATCTTTCTGATTGTTCCATATGCTTTTAGAAAGAAATTGTATTTTGCAGCTGTTTTGATAATATTCTGACCACTTAGGTCAGTTGACAGTATTGTTCAATTCTTTAATATCTTTACTGACTTCTTATCTAGTTACTCTGTCACCTACTGAGAGATGATTATTACAATCAACTATTATTGTGGATTTGTTAATTTCTTTAATTTGTTTTTTACCTACTATAATTAATGATATGATGGGTTTTGAGTGTACCGTTTTAACTTTTTTCTCATTTCATCTATTTTTTCTTCTGATTTTCATTTTCTATTTTCTTTTGGATAAATGAAATATTTAAAAAATTCTACTTGAATTCTTCTCTTGACTTTTTATCCATACCTCTCCGTATTATTATTTTGTGGCTACATTAGAGATTATAATAAGCTTTGTTAATTTTTCACATTCTTCTTAAAGTTTATATTGTGCTACTTTATTTAAATTTTTTTCAAGATATTTTATCTTTTTATTTTATTTTTTATTTTAATTTCAGTATAGTTAACATACAGCATTATATTAGCTTCTGATATAAAATACAGTGATTCAATAACTCTCTACTTGTTGCTCATCAAGATAGTGTACTCTTAATGTTCTTCATTCATTTCACCTATTCTCCCACCTACCTCCCCTCTGGTAACTCTCAGCTTTCTCTCTATAGTTTAGAGTCTGCTTCTTGGTTTTTCTCTCTTTGTTTTCCCTTTGTTCATTTGTTTTGTTTTAAATTCCACATACAAGTGAAATCATAGTATTTGTCTTTCTCTGACTTACTTTGCATAACATTTTACTCTCTAGTTCCATTCAGGTTATTGCAAATAACAAAATTTCATTCTTTTTTATGATTTATATATATATATATATGAATATATATATACCACATCTTTATTCATTCATCTATTGCTGGACACTTGACTGCTTTCATAATTTGGCTATTGTAAATAATACTGCAATAAACATAGGGGTGCTTGTATCCTTTTGAATTAGTGTTTTCATACTTTTAAAAAAAATTTTATTTTTGAGAGAGAATGAGCACACAAGATAGTGAGGGGTAGTGACAGGGGGACAGAGGATCTGATGTGGGCTCTGTGCTTACAGCAGTGAGCCCAATGTGGGGCTTCAACTCATAAACTAGGAGATCATGACCTGAGCTGAAGTTGGATGCTTAACCAACTGAGCCACCCAGGCACCCCAGAGTTTTCATATTCTTTGGGTAAATTTCCAGTAGTATAATTACTTAATTATATGGTAATTCTGTTTTTAATTTTTTTAAATAGTTTATTGTCAAATTGGTTTCCATGTAATACCCAGTGCTCTTCCCCACAAGTGCCCTCCTCCATCACCACCACCTCTTTTCCCCTCTGCCCCTTCCCCTTCAACCCTTTGTTCGTTTTCAGTATTCAGTAGTCTCTCAAGTTTTGCGTCCCTCTCTCTCCCCAACTCTCTTTCCCTCTTCCCCTCCCCCTGGTCCTCCATTAGATTTCTCCTGTTTTCCTGTTAGACCTATGAGTGCAAACATATAGTATACTTCTCTGTCTGACTTATTTCGCTTAGCATGACACCCTCGAGGTCCATCTACCTTGCTACAAATGGCCATATTTCATTCTTTCTCATTGCCATATAATACTCCATTGTATATATAAACCACATCTTTTTTTTTCCATAATATTTTATTGTCAAATTGTAAACCACATCTTCTTGATCCATTCATCAGGTGATGGACATTTAGGCTCTTTCCATATTTTGGCTATTGTTGACAGTGCCGCTATGAACATTGGGGTACATGTGCCCCTATGCATCAGCACTTCTGCATCCCTTGGGTAAATCCCTAGCAGTGCTATTGCTGGGTCATAGGGGAGTTTTCTGGATAGTTTTTTGAGGAACCTCCACACTGTTTTCCAGAGCGGCTACACCAGTTTACATTCCCACCAACAGTGTAGGAGGGTGCCTATCTCTCCACACCCTC
>NC_043708.1:62678816-62730350 GCF_006229205.1 Suricata suricatta | reverse complement strand
TTTGATTTGTGTTTCCCTGATGATGAGTGATGTTGAGCATCGTTTCATGTGCCTGTAGGCCATCTGGATGTCCTCTTTGGAGAAGTGTCTGTTTATGTCTTCTGCCCATTTCTTCACTGGGTTATTTGTTTTTTGGGTGTGGAGTTTGGTGAGTTCCTTGTAGATTTTGGATACTAGCCCTTTATCTGATATGTCATTTACAACTATCTTGTCCCATTCTATTGGTTGCCTATTAGTTTTCTTGACTGTTTCCTTTGCAGTGCAGAAGCTTTTTATCTTGATGAGGTCCCAAGAGTTCATTTTTGTTTTCATTTCCTTGCCTTTGGGGATGTGTTGAATAGGAAATTGCTGTGGTTGAGGTCAAGGAGGTTGTTTCCTACTTTTTCCTTGAGGGTTTTGATGGTTTCCTCTCACATTCAGATTCTTCATCCATTTTGAGTTTATTTTTGTGTATGGGGTAAGAAAGTGGTCTAGTTTCATTCTTCTGCATATTGCTCTAGAGCTCTCCCAGCACCACCTGCTAAAGAGGCAGTCTTTTTTCCATTGGATACTCTTTCCTGCTTTGTCAAAGATTAATTGGCTGTACATTTGTGGGCCCAGTTCTTGGCTCTCTATTTCATTGGTCTATGTGTGTTTTTATACCAATACCATACTGTCTTGATGATGACAGCTTTGTATTAGAGGCTAAAGTCTGGGATTGTGATGCCTTCCATTTGGGTTTTCTTCTTCAATATTACTTTGGCTATTTGGGGTCTTTTGTGGTTCCATACGAATTTGAGGATAGCTTGTTCTAGCTTTGAGAAGAACGCTGGTGCAATTTTGATGGGGATTGCATTGAATGTGTAGATTGCTTTGGGTAGGAATAACATTTTCACAATGTTTATTCTTCTTGTCCATGAGCAGGGAATGTTTTTCCATTTCATGGTGTCTTCTTCAATCTCTTTCATAAGTTTTCTATAGTTTTCATCATATAGGTCTTTTACATGCTTGGTTAGGTTTACTCCTAGGTATTTTATGGTTTTTAGTGCAATTGTGAATGAGATCAGGTTCTTGATTTCTCTTTCCGCTGCTTCATTATTGGTGTATAGGAATGCAACCAATTTCTGTACATTGATTTTGTACCCTGCAACTTTACTGATTTCATTGATCAGTTTTAGAAGGCTTCTGGTGGAGTCAGTTGGGTTTTCCATGTAGAGTATCATGTCATCTGCAAAAAGTGAAAGTTTGACTTCTTCTTTGCCAATTCTGATGCCTTTTATAAAATTAATAATCTTATGACAGTATAGTTCCCTTTACCACTTCTAATCTTTCGTGTATTATTGTGATGTATTTTAAATATGTATCCATTATAAATACTATTTGGCAATGAAAAAACAATGAAATCTTGCCATTTGGAACACTGTGGATGGAAGTGGAGGGTATTATGCTAAGTGAAATAAGTCATTCAGAGGAAGACAGATGTCATATATTTTCACTCATATTCGGATGTTGAGAATTGTAAGCCCATAGGGGAGGGAGAGGAAAAAAAATACATAGTTACAAAGAGGGAGGCAAACCATAAGAAACTTTTAAATACAGAGTGCAAACTGAGGGTGGAACCTTTGGCGGAGGGCAGGGGAAATGGGTGGTGGGCATTGAGGATGGCTCCTGTTGGGATGAGCACTGGGTGTTTTATGTAAGTGATGAATTAGGAATCTACTGAAGTCAGGAGCACACTATATCACTATATGTTAGCTAACTTGACAACAAATTTTACATCTCTCTCTCTCTCTCTCCCATTTCCATTATAAGTTTCACAATACAATGTTGTCAGTTTATTTAATAGTAATCTTTAAAAAAAACTAAGAAAGTATTCTATTATAATTACCCTTAATTTTCTATATCTGTGCTTTTCATTTCTTTAGATCTGAGTTTCATATGTCACTTTTCTTTATCCTGAAGAACTTTGTATATTCTTTTTTGTGTCAGTCTACTGGTGAAGAATTTTCTCAACTTTAATTCATTGCAAATGTCTTTATTTTCTCTTCCTTTTTTCACTACATATAGAATTCTGTATTGGCATGTTTTCCTTCAGCTCTTTAAAGGTGCTGTTCCATTGTCTTCTGCCTTTCATTATTTCCAGTGGAAAATCTGACATCACTTAAAAATTTTTTTCCCTGTAATTATTGTCTCTTTTTTCTGGCAGCTTGCATAATTTTCCTTATATCTTGGAGGTCTTTTTCTCTGTATACCACTTTCATATTGATGTCCTCCAGAAATGCCCACAGCTCTGTTGCTAAGGGCATGGACTCTGGAGCCACATCTGCCTGGATCCAGTCTTAGTGACACATTTAATTAGCTATATGTCCTTGGGCAAAAACCTCTCTGAGCTGTAGTTTCCTTACCTATAAAGTGGGGCTATGGTAGTTACATTGTTGTAAAGATTAAATGTGTTTAATATCTGTAAAATGCTTAGAAAGCATATCAAGTAACTATAAATTTGCCCTTTTTCTATTGTGTTTTATCATTCCAAATACAAATTAGTTTTTTCCCTAATATTTAACATTCTTCTAATCAGGATGCATCTTACAAGTGATGACTTCTTAGAACTGCTTTATTCCTGGCTTTGTCAGATTCTTTCCCATAGGTTTCATATTGTTTCTCCAGTAACCTGGGGCATTTTCAACCTGAGGCAACTTTAAATTGACTTGTCTTTTATAGGTTTTTGGGATCAGTCAGGTGGTATGAATTTAGGTTGGAAAGCTACATGGGTAACAACTTGTGATTCATCTTCTTACAGTGGTATTTTTCTGCCTTATGTCAGTGCCCAAATTGATAGATGCACATTTCCTTGCAATTCATTTCTAATTTATGGATTTATATTTCATTTGTCTATAGCCTAAGAGAGAGTAGTCCTTTGGTGCCCCAGCTGTGGATAGAATTCTTGTATTAGATTCATCCTCATCTTAATTGTTTTTCTCCTTTTTTAGTGCTACATAAAATGATACATTGTAGAGTTGGTGTGGTATTTGATTTGCTCATATTAGGTATCATCATTATTATTACTCTTACTATAATTGTTTCCGAGACATCTCTTCAAGGCTTTAGTTACATTAATTAGAGCTAAAGAAAAGTAATCGGTTGAAGACGTCTCTTTGATTGACATTCCCAGTTTGGGGTGGCTGATTTTGTGGCAGGAAAAGGAATTAGTAAAGAGGAAAAGAAGTAGTTCAAGAAGTGGGAAAAGAACTAAGCATACTAATGTCATGAAAATCCAGTGTTCAGAAGAACAGTGGTTCTCCGAAATATATACATATTAGAATCATCTGGGAATCTTAAAATTTTCAGTTTTCAAGTCACACTCTAGACTGTTTAAATCATGAATTCTTGGTGTGTGACCCAGGCATCAGCATTTTTGGAGTTGTCTAACTGATACCATTGCGTAGACAAGTTTGTGGACACTGGTTTGTGAAATTTAAGAATAGTAGATCAGTGAAAATGAGGATTGGAAAAGGGCAGGGAGATAATAGGTGTTAGGTAGTTATTTGTAATCCTTTAGTAGAACAGTAAATGATAAGTCATAGGACTGTCTATAAGTCTGGATATATAGCAAGACCATGGTAGAGTCATATTCCATTTGTTAGATAGACTTGGCCATGCAGAGGTTGAGTGGGGGGTGCAGGGGAAGGAAAATAGGATGAAGGCTTAAAGAGGAATAAAAGGTATCAAATGAAAGTCCTTTTCATTGTTTTTCAAAAGGGACAGATATACCTTTTCCAAGGCATAGGATACAGTGAAGAGGGACTGAAGATTCTAGAACATGATAAGATTACTAGAAGAAGAGTTTTATGAAAGAAGCAAAGGGAATGGTATTAAAAGGTTATTTAAATGAGTTACTTTTGGAAAATAAGGCTAGTTCTAAGTTTGGTGAGTAGAGTGGAACGGAGGGTAGATGAGGGAACCCTATCAAACCTGGCACTAAAAGACAAAAGTTATATTTCCTTGATCTTCTCAGTGGGAGAAAAAGGTAGTTTACTTAATAGAGCAAATTTGAGCCACAGGTTTCAGTATTCATAAAAATTATCTAGGGAGCTAGTTGAAAATACAGATTTATAGCTTCACTGTCTTCCCCCTTCCCCCACTTGGAGATTTTCCTTCATCCAGGGGAGGGCCAAGGAGTTTGCATTTTTAATAGGTGACTTACTAATGCTGGTGGTTCTAAAATCAGGCTTAGCCATACAATAGTCCAGAGGTATAGTGCTTTTTAACTGCTTTCAGAATTAAGAAAAAAAAAAAAGAGAGAGAGATGAAGAGATGAATGATAGCATCCTTGTATAGCAATAAAGGCCCACTGGATGCTAAATGTCATGATTTTTTAGTTTTGCTAAGTTTCTGTAATTATCTTCAACTCTCTGAAGACTTATTGGATATAGGATTGACATGGCAGAAAGTTTAAAGGGGAAAATTATTTAGGACATTAATCAGGGAAACACTGAAGTTAAGGCCTGATTTCCAGGTAGACAAATAGTGAGAATAAATCAGGAGGCTGGGTGAAATTAGAGGAAATTAAATAATAGAAAATCACCTGTAATGGGAAGAAGTGATTTAGTAGCTGTGAAAGGAACAAGTGTAAAAAGTGACAGATAAGTTGATTTTTTTCAGAGAAGGGGCATTAGAAAAGTTAAGCTTTTGCTTTTGTTGTTGTTGTTGTTCATGTAGAATTGGGAAATGGGATATTATGAGGAAGGCTATTAAAATGAGAAAAATGTCAAGGATCAAGTTATCTCACTGTGGGATGGTAATAAGGTTGCCAGATAAAAATACAGGATATACCCAGTTAATTTGGGTATCAGATACACAATACTTTTTTGGTATTACTTATGTCCCAAATATTGGTTGGGATGTACTCCAACTAAGATATTATTCATTGTGCATCTGATATTCACACTTAGTTGAGTGAGGGTTCTCTACTTTTATTTGCTAAATCTGGAAACCCTAAGTGGAAGTGATGCTTCATAAGACACAGGAAAAGGTGTGTAAGGGTCAGGTTGGGAGAAGGTAGGCATGGTGGTGGAGTGGAGCTTAGTTGTTTGAGAATCAAAGTATGAAGTGATGTCAAGGGAACCTTAGTGCAGAGTGTCAGGTGTGAGAAACTGAAAGAGGTACACATTGGAGTACGAGGTGGAGCGAAGAATTGTTAGGATGGAGCAACCCTACTGGGATCACTCTTTGTAATTTGATGAAGGAAGATAGTTTGTCAACTTCTTTTACTAACATCTGGGGCTTCTTCTGAAGGAATAACTTTTTTTCCTGCATACAGAATCATTAGTATACAGAGTCTTATGGTTTCAACTTGCCAATGTCTAGTAATTTATCTGTGTAATTTTTTCCCCACCTCCTTTCAACCTCATTTGCTAAAAGGAAGGGAAGAGATTGATGATTAAATATGGTATATGTGCGTGAATGCTTTTTGGACTGAACTAGGAAAACACATGTCAGTTTATAAAAATAGAAGTTAAACTTTATGATCAATTAAGATAACTAGGCTGATAAATATTAGAATGTCATTTTGAGTACTGGATTTATCAGTATGTCTTCCTTTTTATTCTCCTGAGTTTTGAAACAATTTCCTTTTTATTTTTCATTTTGACTTTAAGTAATTAAAGGCCTAGACATATAGTACATTTCATTTAATGAATAACTAATATTAAAATTTTTTTTGTTACATGTTCACATTGCTGAGTAATATTTTTTCTCCTAAGTTGTGCTCAACATGCATATCATTGGTTTAACTCAAATGAGGAAGTCTTGCTTTAGAATCTTTGAGTTTGATGTGGGATATTGGAAAAAAAATATTCTTAGTTATTAGAAAGAGAGCTACAGAAAGAAAAACTTCAAAGGCTAGTCTGGTGTCAGCTCCTGCTGTGGTCACGGTGTAAACCCTGGAGACCAGGGATTTTGGCAGCAGTTTCAGTGCTTTTAGTTCAATCTCCAGTATCCCCAAATGTGATGCAGATGCCAGTTTTCTTCTCTAGGGTTCTGATAATGGCATATAATGAGTTGGTTGTTTCCTAGCAACTAAAGAAGCAGTTTCACTTTAGCTGATCCTGCAGTAGGAATGAGACATTTTCCCTTGATAGTTGGCATTAGTGATTTCCCTGACAATGGAATTTCACTTCTGAATAAGGAATGTTCTCAGCCTTTGGTTTCCTAAAGGATTTTGCTTTTGAGTGTAGGCTAAGCTCTGTTTAATCCTGTATAAAATGAAAAAAAAAATTGAGTTCCCTAAGCACCTCTTATGGGAAGAGCTAAAGGAGTTTGATACATCATTTTTCAATGGCAAGTGATTATACAAGAAGCTATAATAGGTGTATTTTTCCCAGTGTTTAACTGGGTAATCAACAACCAAATTTTTTTTCCTGTGTTTGACGTTTGAAGTAACAAAGGCTTATTGAAGTACTGGCTGATGTGTTGTAGAAAAAATACATATGACATTTTATTACCAGTACCATTTCAATGTAAAGTCAATAGAACAAAATCATGTTTTCTCATCTCTTACCCACTTGACTTCAAACGGTATTCTATACAAAAAATATATTGTCATTATAGTTCACTTTAACGTAAACCACTGAACAGTTTAATGTTTAACTTTAAATATTAATAGTTGTAAGGCATCTATACTTAATTGAGTCCTATTTAAACCCTTATTTGGCAGTCGTACTAGATCCAGAGATTTTCTGACTCTTAAGAGAAATGAAAGCATGAGAAAATTACTTCAAATGACCTTCTTTTAGTCATCCATAGTTTAAACAGTTTCTAAAGAAATTATCTATTTTTCTTCCTTTGACATTATATAACTAATATAAAGTACCTTTCTTGTCCACAATTATATAGTATAATATATTAAGTTTCAGAGGTTCCCAGACACTTAGGCAAAGAGGTAAAATATTAAATGATGTTCTTAAGATAATTGAGTTAACCATATCTAGATATACCAAAGACATTTATTGCCTTGTCTGGAAAGTTTCATAAACTATGAACTATATAGATAATATTATTGAATGTGTTCATTGTCAGTTTGGGGCATCTGACTTTCTTATTCATTGCTCTCTATGATTTTTGCATCATCAGATGCTTAGCAGGACTCATATTTAAAAATACCTAAAAAAAAAACACTAGGTCTCCATAAAGCATTAAGGAATAAAAATCACTAATTAATTCAGTTGGACTGACACCTAAGACTTACATTTTTTTTTTCTTAAAACCCATTTAAACGTGAAGCAAAGTTTCTGTAAAGTCGGTTACTGCTCCCAGATTTCTTTATTCATTTTTGAGAGACACAGAGAGACAGAGCACAAGTTGGGGAGGGGCAGAGGGAGATGGAGACACAGAATCTGAAGGAGGCTCCAGAATCTGAACTGTCAGCACAGAGCCCAATGCAGGACTTGAACCCATGAACTGCAAGATCATGACCTAAGCTGAAGTTTGATGCTTAACCAATTGAGCCACCCAGGCATGCCAAGAGTCAAGTATGTTGAGCCTCTCTTCCTTTCCCTTTTAAGTCTGTAGATTGAAGTGAAGAAGGAAATAGAGATGTAACTAAAGCCCAATTCTTTGAAATATTTTTCTGAATTATTATTATCTACTAAATAGTTCAGTTTGATTCATCTAGCAGGGGTTTCTTTTGATCACCATGCATGCATTAATTCATTTAACAATGTATTGAGCTGGCATCAGATAAGTACTGGTATACTTTGCAAGTGTCATCGGACTTTTTGTCATCTTCAACAGCAGACATTTAACAGTTACTTAATATATTTGGGGCCTCATTTAGATGCTGAGGACATAAGAATCTATAAGGCATAGTTCAAAATTGTAAAATAAAGCTTTTAGTTACAGACCTACTGTTGACTTGTCATCATATACAAGATGTTTAGATATGTTAGAAATTTGATGATTCTTAGATATTGTTCTAAAGTGTTTTATTTCAGGCAAAGTTGGAACTTCGAGATTAACGCTGAGTATTATATAGTGTTGACATTTCTACTTGGTGGTATTGTTACAGGCTACTAAAATTCAAATTCATTTAGGTTCCATGTCATTGAAGGAACCAGGTGGTCAGCACTAAAAGAGAACAAGTTCTGAAGAATTAGAAATAGCTTATGGATATTAATTGCTGGTTATTTCCTCTTATTAAAATGCTTTTCTTTTTCCAGTTATTATAGATGATTTACATGCATACCTCCAAATCACTCTGATGAGTTAGTACTTAGACACACAGCTTTTGATATTGCAGTGTTCTTTTTTTTTTTACGTCTTGCTGTTGTACATATCTAAGACAAAGCTATTACAGTTTTTTTTTTTTTAAGACTGGCACCAATTGTCCCCAGTCCCCAGCCCCATGTCACTTATGCCAAAGCTCTCAGGAGGTAGTATGGATCTGGTCAGTGTCATTACTAATTTAGTCTTCTGTTCTGGTCCCTGTTAGTATAGGTGTAGAGACACTTATCACTTGATAAAACTACTTAGTAACATGAAGGTTTAATTTAAGTGGGTAATTTTATCAAGAAAATGATAGAAATGAAACAAAACAACGAAAGTGTTAAAAATAAAAAGAGTTATTGTTCTCCAGGGTCAATAACTGGTATTTTCCTTTCTTACTGTGTAGTTTTGGACTGGAGCAATTTGTAAGGTTGGGAGGGCCCTGACTCTTGGAGCTTCTTTTCTAACCTGACATGACACCCAGCGAAAACCTCCTTCCTTTGATTATATCTGAGTCAGACTGCCTTCTGCTTTACATCAGTGATTGGCTTTCTTTAGTCAGCCCTAGTCCTGGAACCTTTGTAAGATGAAGGTACTTCACTGTTTGTGGCCATGAATTCCTTGAATTTTTTCCTTAGGTTTTTGGGCTTTCTGTTACATCTTGCTCTTTGCTGAATGATGCCAAGAAGTAGCATGTCATTTCCTCTTTTCCCGTTTGGTATATCATTACCTATTTCTTCACATTAGCCGTCGGCTTTGGCAAAGTTAAGACTTCTTTACCTATCTAGTTACATGTCTTGCTTACCCAAAACTTTTCAGTATAGTATTGGGTTACTCATCTCTGAGCTTTCCCTTTCTTCCCTGTTCAAAGCCTTTGTTTACTTTGGATGGATCTTTTCATCTGAATGAAAAACAAGTTCTCAGCTCATTTGTAGGCTAACCCTCCCTCTAAGAATGAGCTCAAGTGCTTCCTAAGGTGAGAGGTGGGACTTTGCCCTGATTTTGTCCCTTCATGAAATTAATTTTCATTCTCGGCATTGAAAGTAGTAGAGAATCAGGAGTCTTGCTTTCTTACTTTCAGAACATGCAGTGGGAGGAGGAGCACAACTTGACTGTCCATTTTAAATGCAGTATTACAACAGATTTCATTGATGATTGTCCTGAGATCTAAATGAAGAAGGAAGAACAATTTGAAAACCAGAGCATCAGGTTTAACTCTAGGCCTGAATCTGAAAAGAGAGCAGGAAAGGAAGCAACAAGAAAGAGAAAGGATAGATCGGTACCAAGATATTGAAGTCATTATAGTGATTTAAACTAGGCCAATGTTTCACTGATAAAGCAAAAATATTTGAGTGTTCTTTTGTGTGTGACAACACAGAGAAGCTTTTCCGACTTCCTTCTTTGTGTATCTACCGGAGAGAAGTGTCTACCAGAGGGAAGCAATGGAGGTCCAGGGATAGTTCACTCATGTAAGAGTTGGCTCTAACTATAGCTCTGACACAATTGGGAAGCATGCAGAATGCTGACTTGTTTATAAGAGAACTGATAAAATGGAGTGCCTCATTTAATTCAAGTCAGCAGTCAAAATTAGTGCAAAAGGAAGCACTAATAGAAAACTGTGCCAGGCAAGTGAAATATATTGATCAAAGGGGAACAGAGTGATGTCAGATACAGTTCATTAGCAAAAACTAGTAAGGTAGAATAATTTGCCTTTGAAAATGAATAAATTAAAAGGCGATTGCCAAATCCTTATCCCATTTCTACCTTGAACAGTTCAGAACTCCTGACTTTTTCACTCATTCATCTAATTGATACAGACTTTAAGGAATAACCTACAATGCCTTCAAAAGAGTCTAGGATAAGGGTAATTCTAAAGGGAGGGCTTTGTTTTCCATAGTCATAATTAAAGAGCCTCCTTAATAAAGGTCACATAAGGTCACTTACTGGCCCTTAGGAGAGATTCGTAGAGCTCTTGGCCCCTGACAGTTGGGCAAGGGTTACCCTGTCTCCTCAGACGCAGATGGGGAATCATGGGTTAGAATTAGATGTTTAGAAGCCTGTGAGTACTGTTCAAGTTCCAGGAAGGTTTGAACAGATCCCAAGCTGGCCAAGAGGGAGAATTATGGTAGATTGAGGATTTCATAGGATTGTGACTCCTCCTTATTATTTAGGCAGATAACTATACTTGATTTTAAGATACATATATTTCAAATTTTAATATCTCTGAAATTGGAATATGTTCAGTAACATCTTGGTATCATATCAGTTTAATAATTTTTCTCTGGTGGTATATAAAATAATGGCATGTTTTATAATCTGTGATATTTTCTATTTGATGAGATGCAGTAATTATTTTTGTTATGATTGCTTTAATGCTGATTGAATCGTCTTCTTGCCTTTTCCACAATCACTGCAGAGTGATTTCTTGTCATTCATTTTGGTCAGTTTTTTTTTTTAATTGTTGTAAGACTGTTTTAAGCTGCTGGTGGCAGTTTTGGCAATCTTGTTCATTCCCCTTGGTTCCTCTATCGCTAACTTAATTCTCCCTCTCATGACTTGCTCAGAGACTACCAGATTATTCTTCCCAACATGTAACTCTCAGGGTGGCAGTCATTTCAAAGACCGTCAGTGTCTATTTACTTATTAAAGCCACTTACCCTCTAACTTTATTCATTCTTTCATTGGTTAGATTTTAGAGAAATTGTAATTAAGAAAGGCATGAGACCGGTCAGCATAGATTCTTTTTGTTCCTACAAACCTTTGCTTACTGATTTTTTTAATTTGTTAATGCTATATGATCATTCATAGTTTGAAAAGAATGCTTTACTAATTTATATTCATATATGGTTGTGTCTGATACTTGTTTTACATAATATCAGTTAATTTTATGTTGACAAAAAGAAACAACTTGTGATGAATTAATTATATATAAATAATATATATATTTAAAAAACTTTTTTGTTTATGGCAAACCTATAAAATATTTATAGACACACATATGTTAGACCTGATTAGTTTTCCTTATAGTCTTTAAAAATTTTTTTAAAAATATTTACTGATTTTTTTTTTTTTTTTACTTATTTTTGAGAGGCAGAGAGAGGCAGTGTGCGCAGGGGAGGGTCAGAGAGAGAAGGAGACACAGAATCCAAAGCAGCCTCCAGGCTCTGAACTAGGTGTCAGCACAGAGCCCGATGCGGGGCTTGAACCCACAAACCATGAGATCATGACCTGAGCCAAAGCTGGCACTTAACCGACTGAGCCACCCAGGTGCCTCTGTTTATCGATTCTTAAGAGGGACAGAGAGACAGAGCGTGAGTGGCAGAGAGGCAGAGAGAAGGAGACACAAAATCTGAAGCAGGGTCCAGGCTCTATCTGAGCTTTCAGCACAGAGTCCATTGTGGGGCTTGAACTGACAACAGTGAAAATATGATTTGAGCAGAAGTCAGATACTTAATTGACTGAGCCTCCCAGGCATCCCTATCTTGATAGAGTCTTAAGTCAGGTATA
This sequence comes from Suricata suricatta, assembly GCF_006229205.1. Lineage (NCBI taxonomy): Eukaryota > Metazoa > Chordata > Mammalia > Carnivora > Herpestidae > Suricata > Suricata suricatta. The sequence continues at coordinate 62,718,602 of NC_043708.1, read as the reverse complement.
TTACTTACTTGAATATAGAAAATATATAATTAATATGTTATCCTTAGATAATCCCATGCTACTAAAAACAGCTGCCTATTATTTGGTGTTTACTATTTATTAGCTCTATTGACCAGTATTATCTCATTTAATCCACACAATTCTGGTGTAATAGATACTATTGTTACCTTGCAGATGAAGAAACTGAGGCATAAAGAGATCAAATAACTTGGATAGGGCCCTACAAATAATTTCTCTTATTCCCTAGGATGAATTAAAAATTTTCTTTTACATTTATTTACTTATTTATTTTTTATTCTATTTATATTTTTCTTTTTTTATAGTTTATTGTCAAGTTGGTTTCCATATAACACCCAGTGCTCATCCCCACAAGTGCAGTCCTCCATGCTCATCACCCCTCTTCCCCTCTTCCCCACCCCCATCAGTTTGTTCTCAGTATTCAAGAGCCTCTCATGGTTTGCCTCCCTCCCTCTCCTCAACTATTTTTTCCCCCTTACTTCCCCCATGGTCCTCTGTTAAGTTTCTCCTGTTCCACTTATAAGTGAAAAAATATGGTATCTGCCCTTCTCTGCCTTACATATTTCTTTTAGCATGACACCCTTGAGGTCCATACAGGTTGCTACATTTGGCCAGATTTCATTCTTTCTCCACATCTTCTTGATGCACTCATCAGTTGATGGACATTTAGGCTTTTTCTATGATTTGGCTATTGTTGAACGTGCTGCTATGAACATTGGGGTACATGTGCTCCTATGCATCAGCATTTCTGTCTCTCTTGGGTAAATCCCCAGCAATGCTATTGCTGGGTCATAAGGGAGTTCTATCGATAGTTTTTTGAGGAACCTCCACACTGTTTTCCAGAGCGGCTGCACTAGTTTACATTCCCACCAACAGTGTAGGAGGGTGCCCATCTCTCCACACCCTCACCAGCATCTGTAGTCTCTTGATTTGTTCATTTTAGCCATCCTGACTGGCATGAGGTGGTATCTCAGTGTGGTTTTGATTTGTGTTTCCCTGATGATGAGTGATGTTGAGCATCATTTCATGTGCCTGTAGGCCATCTGGATGTCCTTTCCTTTGCTATCTGAACTCTTACTACTTGCTGTCTGAAATTCAGGAATTGAAGATATTTTTATTTTATTACTTAATTTAATTATCCCTTAATTCTATTTCCCTGATGATGAGTGATGTTGAGCATTGTTTCATGTGTCTGTTCGGCATCTGGATGTCCTCTTTAAAGAAGTGTCTGTTCATGTCTTCTGCCCATTTCTTCACTGGATTATTTGTTTTCTAGGTGTGGTTTGGTGAGTTCCTTGTAGATTTTGGATACTAGTCCTTTATTCAGTATGTCATTTGCAACTATGTTTTCCCATTCCATTGGTTGTCTATTAATTTTCTTAATTGTTTCCTTTGCAGTGCAGAAGCTTTTTATCTTGATGAGGTCCCAATAGTTCATTTTGGGTCATGATTCCCTTGCCTTTGGGGATGTTTTGAATAGGAAATTGCTGTGGTTGAGGTCAACAGGCTGTTTCGTGCTTTCTCCTCTAGGGTTTTGATGGTTTCCTGTCTCACATTCAGGTCCTTCAGCCATTTTGAGTTTATTTTTGTGTATGGTGTAAGAAAGTGGTCTAGTTTCATTCTTCTGCATGTTGCTGTCCAGCTCTCCTAGCATTACCTGTAAAAGAAGCTCTTTTTTTTCCCCCATTGGATACTCTTTCCTGCTTTGACAAAGATTAATTGGCCATACATTTTGGGTCCAGTTCTGGGTCCTCTATTCTATTCCATTGGTCTATGTGTCTGTTTTTGTGCCAAAACTATACTGCCTTAATGATGACAGCTTTGTAGTAGAGGCTAAAGTCTGGGATTGTGATGCTTCTTCAATATTACTTTGGCTATTCCGGGTTTTTTTGTCGTTCCATACGAATTTTGGAATAGTTTGTTCTATCTTTGCAAAGAATACTGGTGCAATTTTGATTGGGATTGCATTGAATGCGTAGATTGCTTTGGGTAATAATGACATTTTAACAGTATTTATTCTTCTGATCCATGAGCATGGAAATTTTTTCCATTTTTTTGTGTCTTTTTCAATTTCCTTCGTAAGCTTTCTATAGTTTTCATCATACAAATCTTTTATATCTTTGGCTAGGTTTATTCCTAGGTATTTTGTGGGTTTTTGTTTTGTGCAATTGTGAATCAGATCAGTTTCTTGATTTCTCTTTCTTTACTTCATTATTGGTGTATGAAAATGCAACCGATTTCTCCACATTCATTTTTTATCCTATGTCTTTGCTGAATTCGTGGATCAGTTCTAGAAGCTTCTTGTGGAATCTGTCAGGATTTCCATGTAGAGTATCATGTCATCTGTGAAAAGTGAAAGTTTGACTTCTTCTTTGCCAATTCTGATGCTTTTTATTTTCTTTTGCTGTCTGATTACTGATGCTAGGACTTCCAACACTATGTTAAACAACAGTGGTGAGTGTGGACATCCCTGTCGTGTTCTTGATCTCAGGGGGAAAGCTCTTCATTTTTCCCCATTGAGGATGATAATAGGTGTCTGCTTTTCATAAATGGCTTTTATGATGTTTAAGTAAGTTCCTTCTATCCCGACTATCTCAAGGGTCTTTATTATGAAAGGATGCTGTATTTATCAAATGGTTGTTCTGCATCTTTCAACAGGATCATATGGTTTTTATCTTTTCTTTTGTTAATGTGATGTATCACATTGATGGATTTGTGAATATTGAACCAGCCGTGTAACCCAGGAATGAATCCCACTTGATCATGGTGGATAATTCTTTTTATATGCTGTTGAATTCAATTTGCAAGTATCTTGTTGAGAATTTTTGCATCCATATTCATCAAGGATATTTGCCTGTAGTTCTCTTTTTGGCTGGGTCTCTGTCTGATTTGGGAATCAAAGTGATGCTGGCTTTGTGGAATGAGTCCAGAAGTTTTCCTTCCATTCCTATTTTTTGGACTAGCTTGAGAAGAATGGGTATTAACTCTGAATTAAATGTCTGGTAGAATTCCCCAGGTGGGACATCTGGCCTACGGCTCTTATTTGTTGGGAGAGTTTGATAACTGATTTAGTTTCTTCACTAGTTAGGGGTCTGTTCAGATTTTCTCTTTTTCCCGTTCAAAATTGGTAGTGCATGTATGTTTAGGAATTTGTCCATTTCCTCTAGGTTGTCCAGTTTGTTGGCATATAACTTTTTATAGTATTCCCTGGCTAGAGTTTTATCAATTTTGTTTATTTTTTAAAAAAAACCAACTCCTAGTTTCATTGATCTGTTAAACTGTTATTTTGGATTCTATATTGTTTATTTCTGCCCTGATCTTTATTATTTCTCTTCTTCTGCTGGGTTTGGGATGCTCTTGCTGCTCCTCTTCTAGTTCCTTTATGTACACTCTTAGATTTTATCTTTGTGCTTTTTCTAGTTTCTTGAAATAGGCCTGGAGTGCAATGTACTTTCCTCTTAGGACTGCCTTTGCCACATCCCAGAGAGTTTGGATTGTTATATTTTCATTTTTGTTTCTTTCCATATATTTTTAAATTTCTTCTCTAATTGCTTGATTGGCCCAATCATTCTTTAGTAGGATGTTCTTTATCCTCCATGTTTTTTGGGGGTTTTTCCAGACTTTTTCCTGTGATTGATTTTAAGTTTCATAGCATTGTGATCTGAAAGTGTGCATGGTATGATCTCAATTTGTTTATATTAATGGAGGGCTGCTTTATGTCCCAGTATGTGATCTATCTTGGAGAATGTGCCATGCTCACTTGAGAAGAAAGTGAATTCCCTAGCTTCAGGATGTGAAGTGCTAAATATATCTGTCAAATCCATCTGTTCCAATGTGTCATTCAGGTCCATTGTTTCTTTAGTGATTTTTTTGTCTAGTTGATCTATCCCTTGCTGTAAGTGGAGTATTAAAGTCCCCTGCTATTAGCACATTCTTATCAATAAGATTGTTTCTTTTAAAAAAAATTTTTTTAATGTTTTATTTATTTTTGATACAGAGAGAGATAGAGCATGAGAGGGAAAGGGGCAGAAAGAGAAGGAAACACAGAACCGGAAGCAGGCTCCAGGCTCTGAGCTAGCTGTCAGCACAGAGCCTGACGCGGAGCTTGAACCCACGATCGTGAGATCTGACCTGAGCCGAAGTCGGAGGCTTAACTGACTGAGCTACCCAGGCGCCCCAATAAGATTGTTTCTGTTTGTGATTAATTGTTTTATGTATTTGGGTACTTCTGAATTCAGTGCATAGATGTTTATAATTGTTAGCTCTTCCTGATGGGTACACCCTGTAATTATTATATAATGCCCTTCTTCATCTCTTGTTACTGCCTTTACTTTAAATTCCAGTTTGTCCAATATAAGTATGGCTACTCCAGCTTTCTTTTGACTTCCAGTTGCATGATAGATATTTCTACATCCCTTTACTTTCAATCTAAAGGTGTCTTCAGGCTTACAATGAGTCTCTTGTAGGCAGCAATGAGATGGATTTTGATTTTTTAATCTATTCTGATACCCTGTGTCTTTTGATTGAAGCATTTAGTTCATTTGCATTCATTGTTATTATTGAAAAATATGTGTTTAGAGTCATTGTGTTTTGTGTGCGATTCATGCTTGCAGTGGTATCTCTGGTACTTTTTGTTCCTTGCAACATTTCCCTCATAGAGTCCCCCTTAGGATTTCTTGTAGGTCTGGTTTAGTGGTGATGAATTCTTTCAATTTTTGTTTATTTGGGAAAACCTTTATCTTTCCTTCTATTCTGAATGACAGGCTTGCTTGATAGAATATTGGGGCTGCATATTTTTTCTGTTCATCACATTGAAGATATCTTGCCATTCCTTTCTGGCCTGCCAAGTTTCAGTAGATAAGTCTGCAACCTCTCTGATAGGTCTTCCTTTGTATGTTAGGGCCCTTTTATTTCTAGCTGCATTTAGAATTCTCTCTTTATCTTTATATTTTGCCGGTTTCACTATGATCTGTCATGCCGAAGGTTGATTCAAGTTACGTCTGAGGGGAGTTCTTGTTCCTCTTGGGTTTCAATGTCTGTTTCCTTCCACAGATTGGGGACATTCTTAGTTATAATTTGTTCAAGTACCCCTCCAGCCCCTTTTTTCTTTCTTCTTCTTCAGGAATTCCCATGATATGGATATTGCTCTGTTTGATTGCATCACTTAGTTCTTGAGTTCTCCTTTCTTGCTCCTGGATCAATTTATCTCTGTTTTTCTCGGCTTCCTCTTTTCTATAATTGTGTTTTCTAATTCATCTATTCTCCTCTCTGCCTCTTCAATCCATGCAGTGGCCACCTCCATTTAATATGCACTTCATTTATAGCATTTTTTAATTCTTCACAACTGTTTTTACTACTTTGTAGCAGTAGCTTCTCTGGTGTCTTCCATGCCTTTTTCAAACACAGCGATTAATTTTGTGACTGTTATTCTAAATTCTTACTCAGTTATGTTGCTTATAACAGTTTTTGAGCAATTTTTTAGCTGTCACTTCTCCCTGGAATTTCTTTAGACGAGAGTTTTTCCATTTCGTCATTTTGGCCAGCTTTCTGTGTCTTGTCAGTTTTGAAAGCTTGTTATGGACTCTGTACCTGTGAGGTTTGCTGTATTAACGGAGGCTCATTGAGTGTCCAGGGCCTTTCCATTCAGGAGGTGTTCTTTTAATGGTGTCCCTTGTTCTCTCTTGTGCCTTTGGTTGTTTTATTTCCCTACTTGTAGTGATATTTGGGACTCTCCACCATGTGTACTTTGGCTTGGTTCTTGAGGTAGCCTTGTGCAGCTGTCTTCTTAGTGGACTCTGTCTCTTTCCCTCCCAGACTCTTGCAGTTCAGTGTTCTTTGGCTTCAGCCCTTCTTTGTTTGAGAGATGCAGGCAGGAAGTACAGAGTTCCCTACTTCTCCACCATCTTGTGTCCTTCCTCTACATTTATTTATTTTTGAGAGCCAGTGAGAGACAGTCTCAGCAGGGGAGGGGCAGAGAGAGAGGGATACACAGAATCTGAAGCAGGCTTCAGGCTCTGAGCTGTCAGCACAGAGCCCAGCGTGAGGCTTGAACCCATGAACAGTAAGATCATGACTTGAGCTGAAGTCGGATGTTTATCTGACTGAGCCACCCACACGCCAGTCCTTAGGTTGAATTTTTAAACTGTACAACTGAAGTTCTAAAAGGTTCAACTTTTCACTTTAATATTATCTTTAAAATTATTGAAATGTTAATTGATATTAATATATTAAAAGTTTTTCTTTGTTAGTTGACTGCAGACTTTTTATTTACTTTGAACATTATAGGGCATATCTGAGAGAATGTCTTTGTAAATCTCTTAACTTGGACACTCATTATTTAAATGCTACTTTTTCATTCTACTTCATTCTATTTTTGTTAATTTAGGTAATCTGTTATTTTGCTGCAGTTTTATGTGGGGGGTGAGTTATAAGCCTTTTTAGTAGTGTTTGGCAGTGAAAAGTTTGACAAATGATTTTATGTTACGATTTCAGTAACTGCAATAATATAATTTACTTATAAACTATAGTATTTATAAAATGTTTTTTAAATTAAAAGTTGAATTAAAATTGTTTTACAGATATTCATTATTTGGAGTTGATCACATTTCGCTGAAGTATGATGGCATTTCCCAAGGAGTTATCTATAACAAGCTGTAATTCAGTAATGGGAAATGACTTTCTCTGTCAGTGACAAAGCATGTATCTTGTTATATCCAAGTTAAAGTCAACAGTTCTTTTCTCAATATTTAGTTGTTGAGACTTCTTCACTGCTTAGAGGAATTTATGGAACACATGGCCGTTAATAGTTCAGTAAACTGACTACTGTTCTGGTAATTTCAGTTAGACATTCTAGCTATTGAAAGCTAAGGTATTAAGTTCTTTTTAAGTCATGTTTTCTTCTTGCAAACAGATTGATTTAGAGAGAACAGATATTGCAGAGTTGAGACCAAATATGAAGCTAGAGGGGGTAGTTCCCACAAGACTGTCTTCACTTCTGACACCCTACAAATTTAGGGTTCCCAAGACCACCCTTAGATTCACTAATTTGCTAGAAGGATTCACAGAACTCACGAAAAGTTCAGTACTCCTCATAGGTATGGTTATGACAGGGAAAGGAAATGATTAAAGTCAGTCAAGGGAGGAAGTGAATTGGGCAGCATCTGGATAATTACCAAATGCAAAGCGTCCATTGTCTTCTTACTGTGGTGTGAGGACACATTAGTCTCCTGACATTGGTGTGTGATGCTATGCATGGAATATTGCCAGCTGAGGAAGCCCACTTGAGCCTTGGTATTCAGAATTTTTATTGGAATTCTGTGACATGGTCACGATTGGTTGTTCATGTGGCTGATCTCAGTCTCTAGTCTCTAGCTGCTCTGAGCAGGACTCAAGCCCTCACCCTAAATCACATTGTTAATATCTGGCTAGCCCAAGGCCCCAGACAAACAAAGACTTTAGTGATAAATGAAGAGCTAAAGTCAGAGACTAGTTTTTTGGGTACCTTTTTAGACAAGGTTGAATTCTTTACCATACAGATATAGTATGAATAACACTGGTTTCCAGAATGAATCTATATCTGAAGCTAAATTTGGATATTAATCTAGTATTTTGGAAACACTACTGAGAATTTCTAAGTATTGTAGCTCAGAATGGGAATTACTGAAAAGTATAATTGGTCTGGTAGAAGGAACTTTCCAGCCAGAGAGATTGCTGGGACTAGTTATTTTGGATACATAAGGCTTCCTAATTCTCTTACACCCATATTTCTTTCACTCTTGGTAATTCCCCAAATATATGCCTCTCTGGTCATTAGAAGAAAATTCTCTTCTTTATACTGTTGAGGACTTTTCTTCTCCTAAGCCTAAACTTTTCTTCCTATTCTTCCCAAACTTTTTTTGCGTGTGTTTTCTGAGCTCCAATTTGTATTAAGTGAATTCTCCTTAATAATCTTAACTGAAAACTCCTCTCTTTGCCTTAACTAAAAATACTATTCTTTGTAGACACTGCTTTTCATGAAGTCTTTTTAAGTGGATGAAGCTCATTCTTTTGCTTACTGTCTACCCATAGGCTTGGAATGAGGTTTGGCACATTCCTTGTTTCTGAGCACAGCTTCTGTTCTAACACTCCTCCACAATTATATTCTCTTTGATAATCTTGGTTATCAAAAGTATAATCACCTACTCCTTCTCTTCTTTGATCACCATTTTTCATTTCTTAAAGATATTGATACTTCTGAGCTTGGGCAGCTCAGTTGGTTAAGCATCTGACTTGATTTCAGCTCAAGTTATGATTTCACAGTTTGCAAGTCCAAGTCCCACATCAGCCTTTGACAGCATAGAACCTACTTGGGATTCTCTTTCTCTGCCTCTCCCCCACTTGTGTTCTGGTAATTTCATATTTTAAATAAATTTTAAAAATTAAAAAAAAAGAATAGACCTTGACACTTCCTTCCGACTTCACTTCTACCACCATCTTGAATGACCTCAGAGTCTATGTAGACAATCCAGTTACCATCCTAGCCTTTCAATTTCTTTACCTTCTTAGTGTGAGTACTCTTAACCATTGTTCTACTTCAGCCATTTTCATGGTATACCCTCAGTCTTGTTCCTTGGTAGTATTTACGCTCCTCATCTTTCTGTAACTTCTCATCCTTTCTTCCTTCTTATTATGGCCACTGTGTACACCTCAGGTTCTTTGGCTGTCCCACTCTGCCTGTCTTTTCTTCCTAACAATGATATATATGACCCATTATTTCACTGCTTTGCTAATAACTTTAACTCCTTTGTACCTCTACCTTTTCCTTGTACCACCCTACCTCAACTCTGGTCTAGAGTGGATTCATCATTCTCTTTTCTCTAGTTTACTTCTCACACTGCTGGGTGCTGCTGAAGTAGTCATTATAAATGGCACTGTGGATTAATGATTTCTGACACTGAATTTTCTGTTGCACAGTAATTACAGTAAAAGTAACTTTTACTGTTGCACAGTAAAAAGTTTTTTCTTCTATTCTTTTTTTTTGTCTTACCTAGAAATCTGTTATCTTCATGGAAACTAAAAATCTGCTTTGTTATTCTGAAGACCTCTGTCCTTCCTTATACTCCCCCCTTGACTTTTATTGGATGATCTGATTTTCTGTTTCACAAAGAAAATTAAATTTATTTGTTATAAACTTTTTCAAGTCTCATCTAGCCCTTTTACAATGTTATCTGTATCTAAACTCATTCTTGTCCTCTTCCCTTTTGCGTCTTTGGCTTTTCTCTCTTTATTAACTCTTTCACATCAGTATATAAACATGCTTGTGGCAGACAGTATTGGTTGGCTATGAAAAGTCATTTTCATCCTCATCTTCCTTACTGCCTTGAAATACAAAAGTCAGATAGTTTCTTAGCTTCTTTTATAGGTAAGGTAGCCAACCATGGGACTTAATTTTAACCAATAAGATATGAGAGATAGTTTGACTAGGGCATGGGACTCCAGGTAAGGTATTTACTTCCTAACAGAAAGCCACTGTTTGTAATTCCCCTTTCTTTTTGCTGGAAATATGTTGTATGGAAATGATGCCTGGCAGTGGTAGGCATTTTGTAGCAGAGCCTTGGTCTGATGAAATCACTGAGATTCAGACAAAACCCTAGAGGTGTCTACTTTCAGACATTTTGTTAAGTAAACAATAAAAATCCATTGGGTTAGGAATTGTTAGTACATTTTCTGTTACTTGTAGTTGAAGGCATCTTAACTTACAATGCATGAGTTTCCTCCTTAAAAGACTTCCACGAATAAGCAACTCTATTTTGACTCCATTAGGTAGTATAGTCTAATTTTCATTCTCCCTTGTAGCCAACCTTCTTGAAAGAATTTTCTGAGTCTCTTATTCCCTTATCTACCATCTACTTCTGTCTATATTCATCTTTACTGTACATTAGCCAGGGTCACCAGATGTTGGTTTTTTTTTTAATGCTTTGTGTACTTTTCAGTTCTTATTTTAATTGATGTCTCTTAAATTACACTTCTCCATTAGTTTCCATCATGTTGCATTCTCCTATGCTGTGTACTTTTTCTTATCCTCTCTTTCTTAATCTACTTTGTAGTTTCTTCTTCTATTTATTTTCAAAATACTAGTCCTCAGGAGAGGTATAACTATCCCAATTTTACAGGCTTAGAGACTAAGTGACCTTAGGTCATATAATTAGTAAATGGTGCAGCCAACATTTGAAGATCTTTTGGAATCTCTTCTACTTTGTGCTTTGCTTGGGCAAAGTCATCTATTCCCGAAGCCCAGATACATATGTTCATCCCCCATATCTCTCTTGAGTTGTAGATACATGTACAATTGCCTAGTGGGTAGCTCTGCTTGACAGTGTTATGGATACCTCACATCTAGAAATCCACATTAGAACTCTTCAGTGTCCCACAGACATGCAAAACTCCTCCTTCCTTAATGTGACAGAGACTCAGTGATAAGCACTTTCATCCATGTAGCTCTTAAGGCCAAACTCCTGGGTATCATCTTGACCCATTTTTCTTTTTCTCCCACTGCTCATATTCATTGTGTCTTGTTCTTCCATCTCTAGGGTAGTCAACCCTATCTCTCCCCGTAAGGCAAGTCCTAACAGACTGCACATCTATATCCCTGTGTAATCTGAGATATTCTGACTAATCTTTCTTAAATGCAGATCTCTTCGTGTTACGTTCCTGATTTAGACTCTTTGGTGACAACTTGTTGTTTTCTAGACAAAAGTTCAAAATCTAATTTGGGGAATAAGGCCCTTCTTCATCTGATCACAGCTTACTCCCCTACTCCCACTCTCTGCTCCAGCTGTCCTAAATTATTTGCTATTTATGGATTCATTTTGTTCTTTCTTGCCTATAGGACTTCCCTCATACTCTTCTTTCTTGCTGGAATTCTCTTTCTATAACTCCATCTCGTCCTTCAGGTCTTAACTTAGATGTCACCTCCTTTGAGAAAGCCTTCTATGATAACCCTTTCCCCACCCTAAGAACTCTTAGCGGTTTGCGGTGTGAAAGGGCCACTCACTCTCTTGTCTCAGGGCCTTTGTACACGCTGCTTCCTCTGCCTCTGTCTCTTCCCTGTCTCCACCCCGTTGTTCGTTCCAGATAATGCTCTGTGGTATTCCTGTATTTTTCCCCATCAGCTAAAAAATCCATTTGTTCATCCTGTGAAATCTGAAACAATTCTATTGCATTCCTAATAACTTAAAATTTTGAATAGTTTGCTTTTAATTTGTATCTCGTACCCCCTTAATCCAAGCCCTTAAAAGCAAAACAGAAACCTGAGTCTGTTCTTTAGCTTTATGCTTCTCCAAGCAAGCTGACATTGCCTAACTTGAGAATCGATTAAGTGCCAGAAGTCAGCTGATGCTGTTTGGAAAAAAATGGCATTTGCAGCTTTCAGCTCTAGCCACTGAGCCTGACAAGTTCTGACATCTCTTCTCTTGGCTGCCTCTTACTTCTTTTTCTGTTTCCATGGAAATGGACATCAGATCACAGAAACATAGTAAGATACTGGTGGCTAATTGCTGTTGCAGATTTCTGAATTCTCTTTGTTTGTGAAGTGATTATTTCAGTGACTCTTGCCCACTATGCAGTATGTGGTAGTTAGCCAAAACATCTAAGGCAGTTTCTGGATTTGAGAGCCAGATGATGTTTCCCAAGTGTCACTAACTAGTATCCTCAAATGTATTCCTTATTTCAGCTTTCAGAGAAAATATATTTTAATTTAAGAACTATAATCTTGTCAGAGTGGAACACTAGATTTCAAGCCAGGAGATCTGGCCGTGGTCCTAGATCTGCTGTTGTCTCACTGCTTGACCTTGGTCGATTTTTTATACTTGTTGAATGAGCCCATTTCTACTACGTAGCTTTGGGGCTTATTTATAAGTGTCCTAGAGAAAAGACTGTCTCTCTACCAGTATCTTCTAACAGACAGCATACAAATAAGATATGCAGCTAGTTTTAGTTACAGAAATAAAACCAGGTTTCTAGATATCTAAAATGGAAAAATGCTTTTAATTCCAGCTCTATTTTCAACTTCTGTAAAATGGTTAGAATACGGCTTGTCATAAAATGGTTAGAATAAGGCTTGTCATTTGGCTATAATAATAGTTTGAGATTCTCTCTTTAATGCACATGTCGTTTCTCAAGACACACACAACCTATCTTATGGCAAAGTAAAGTGATTAAATTTACAGTTTAAAAAAATCTATTCATTTCTTATTTAATGAAGAAAGTTATTACATTGCTTATCTAATTTGTATTTTATTCACATCCAGGATGTAGGAGGATTTGCCACAACCATATGCCTCTATAGCAGGCTTATCTATGCCAGGTCAGGATTTCCTTGTAAATCTAAATTTAGAACTTGGAAAGCCAGGTTTTGTTAAGTCGAGTAAGGGACTGCCACCTACATATAAAAAAGATTAGTATTGCTCAGCCACTTCAGCCACTGCTCAGCATATAGTATCTGCTTTATATCAAATGAACTTGAGTAATTGAAATTGAGTATGAGCAGAATAAATCTTTTTTATTTTTGCATGACTACACAGAATAAAATACAGGTTTATATGAAATTCCCACTTATGGTACAGATACCATCCATGAAAAGATATTATTAATTAATTAAATGGGATGCAAACCATTTTATGCTCTGTAATTGTGATAAATTTTTCAAAAGGGGAACAAACCCTACTTTATTCAGTTTGCTGTGAATTTAGTCTCCCATAATGAACTTGCATAGAATTGGGGTCTGTTCATGTCATATTCCCTCTGTGACACAGCTACAGACTTCGGTAAATTTACCACAGGCCTTAGTGCTTAAGGTACAGTGCTTTAGAACAAAAGTTTATTTTTAAGGAAAAATATTCTATAGTTGTAGATAATCAGAAAAAAAAATGCTCAAGAAAGAAATTACAATGGCCCTGCTAATTACACCTGCTATCAAAATTAGCTTCTATTGACTTTTTGGCACATTCTTTCACTTAAAAATTTTTTTTACCAGAATATAAAACAAATTTGGCACAATGACATATGTGCTGCTTTGGAGCATACTGACTTTATTTACCATATCATGAACATTTTACACTGGTATCATATAGTCTTTAAAAATGATTTTTAGCTCACAGTTTGTTCTCAGTATTCAAATATCTCTCATGATTTGCCTCACTCCCTCTCCCCAAGAAGAGGGAGGGGGGAAGGGGAAGAGGGGTGGTGGCCATGGAGAGGGGCACTTGTGAGAAAGAGCACTGGGTGTTATATGGAAACCAACTTGGTAATAAACTATTAATAAAAAAATAAATAAATTAAATTAAATTAAAAAATTAAAAAAAAGATTTTTAGAAATATGTCCTATCCTAAATAATTCCAAAATTTATTTAACTTTTAAACTATTAATGATATTTATATTGTTTTCTTATAAACAGCTCTGAGCAGGAGCCTGTAAACTTTCTGTATCCCTTCATTCAATGTAGAATGAATTCCTAAATTATCTGGTTTCCTGGGCTAGTACTCAGAAATTTTAACTTTGTTTTACTCTTGTCTGCTATATCTCAGACTTCTCTAAATCTTACTAATTTAATCTTCAAAATGTCTCTTGAATTTGTTCTTTCATCTCCATTCTCACTGTGATTGCAGTTGTTGAGTCTTCAGCATCTAACCTGCACTATTGTAGTGGCCTCGTATATGACTCACCTTTTTTTTTTTTTTTTTTTTTTTTTTTACCTCTGGTCTCTTTTTTCAATGTATTATCTAACTTAGGGTCAAAATTGTGTTTCTGGAGCATAGGTATGGTCATATATTAACTGGCTTTCAAGTCTTTGATATTGTGCCCACTGTCTGCTGCATAAAGTTTAATTCCTTCATGTGATATTAAAGGGCATTCATATTTTGACCCTGTCTAAGCCTTTAACCTCAGTCCTCTCTTCTCCTTTCCACAGTCTGCATATTGCAGGCAGCCTTAGCTGAACACATTCAGGTTCTCATAGGCCTTCATGTAGTTTGTGCCCTTCCCATTTCCTGTGGACTTTGTCTCACCCCTGGTAATTCCTTACTCCCTTCTTTTAAGACTTAAGCTCAGACATTACCTATTCTGTAAAGCTCTGCCCTCCAATACAGTAATCACTAGCCAGATGTGGCTATTAAAATTAAAAATTTGGGGTGCCTGGGTGGCTCAGTCGATTAAGTGTCTGATTCTTGGTTTCAACTCAGGTCATGATCTCACCATTTTGTGAGTTTGAGCCCCACATCGGGTTCTGTGCTGACAGTGCAGAACCTGCTTAGGATTCTCTCTCTGTCCTTCTCCTGCTCACACTGTCTTCTGTCTCTCTCAAAATAAATAGACTCAGTCATACTAGGTGCATTTTAAGTGTTCAATAGCTACATGTAGTTAATGGTGATTATATTGGGCAGCACATATTAAAGAACATTTTCCTCATTGCAGAGTCTTCTATTGGACAGCATGGCTATAAAGCCTTTTCTAAAATATAATTGATTTTCTCCTCATAGCTTCTATAACCTTTAAGATTAACTATTTTAAAAAGCCCTTGAATTCCTTTATGGGTAGGAAAGCACTAAGCCTTGTTCTTTTCATCTCTAGCATCTAGAATAGTACATGGCCTGTAATTGAATTTCAAGATGTGTTGACTGAATGAACAAATAAATTTTAAAAATGACATGAATTTTCAGAAGTTATATGAATAATGACAATGTTAGGGGTCTTTTAAGCTGATTCCCATTTATAAAATACATGGTTATCATATTTACTTCATTAGTGCCTCAGAAAACCTGAGACAGATGCTCAGTTTCTCTGATTCTTTTACCATCAAAACACTGGGGAATTAGATATTTTCCTTTGTAGAGTTTAATATAAGGCCAACATAGACTGAATCTATGCCAGATATTTTGACCTTACATAAAAGTGTAAAGTATTCCAGTAGATTCTGCACTATTTGTTGAGTTTATATTCCATGAGCCGAGAGAGCAGACATTTAGTTTGTGCCTGGAGTTCTTACCTCCTTAATATTATTTCATTTTCATAATGTTTTTATGAGGCACTGTTTTTTTCCTGGTTTTCAGATAAGGAAGCAAGCATAGAGAGAAGCTGCATAGGTCGCATAAGGTCACATATAGCTGTGAAGGGACTTTTTATTACACCTCAACTGCCTCTCATTTGAACTGTTAATACATTCACTGCCTCTGGGTAACTTTGGTGATTTATTTATTTTGTAATTGTTCATGGCAAGAGTATGTCTCTTGGTTTTTAGTTTTAAGAAAAACCAACAGCCTAAAAAAATACTAAAGAAGGAAATTATAGTCCCCTACTGTGAACATTTTGTGAATGACCGCTATGGCCTAGTATTGTGCTTGAGCTAATAGGATCTAAGCAGATCAGGTTAAAGGAATAACCATACATTCTGTCAGGAATAGAATTCCAGAAGCCTTGTGGAGGTATTTAATTACTTTATGAATTGCAATTATCATTTTATGCCACTGGCTCCTAGCTGGTTTTCAAAAACACTTCCCAAAGCCCAACATCAACATTTAAAAAATTACCCAGTACAGTGCCTGGCACAAAGTTCAATGATGGTTTATTTAATGAATGTATGACAAATAACAGAAATACTAGTAATTGGTAGTAATAGCAGCTAACATTGTTAGATGTTTTCTGTTTGCCAAGCATTGTGTGTCCTAAGCTCTTCACTTGCATTATTTCACTTCATTCATTGACTGTTGAACACCTACCATGTGCTAGGTACCATGCTTGGTGCTAGAGATAGAGTGGTAAACAAAGATCTTGCTCCCATGGATCATTCTTTTTGGTGGGAGAGACAGGAATAAGCACATAAGCAAAAAACTAATATAATATTGGTTAGTGATCAGTGCTTTGGAAAAAATAGATAATGATTAGGCAAACTTTATTTGAGAAGGCAATGTTTAAAGCAGACTTGTAAAGGAAGAAAAGAGTGAGCCATCCAGAGTATTTGGGGGCACATTCAAAGTGGAGGGAACAAGTGTAAAAGTGAGCAAAGAAGCCAGGGACTAGATCATCTAGGATCTTACAGGCTATGGTGAAGGTTTTGAGTTTTATTTCAAATATGATGAAAGCCCTTGGGCATTTTCGGGTAATGGAGTGATTTGGTCTAGTTTTTGTTTTGAAAGGGTAACTTTGTCAGAGTGTGTAGAGAATAGAAGTAGTGGGGAGAAGGAAGAAAGGGACGAGAAGAATGGAAGTAGTTACAGTACTTCAATGACCTTGAGATAGGTTCCATTATTTCCTCAAGTTTTAGGTTAGAACACTGAGGCCCAGAGAGTTTGAGGCTGTTCAGAGCTACGAATATAGTCTGTTTTATATAATCTCTGCCTTTTATTATACTGACTTCTTTGAATGAATTTTAAGAATTTTTGGCATAATATGTATATAGATTTCCAATAATATTGTCCTTTTTAATGAGATTGTTTTCTTAATATAGCAAGTTGTGAAAGCATATATTACAAAGAATTTGCTAATCTATTACATTCATTAATTGTTACTCATAGCAGAATGAATGAAGAACAGATAGCCACCATTTGTCAGTCAGTACTGAGAGCTCTCTCTTACCTGTGTCTCTATAAATAGTTGTGTAAGTTAATACACGAATATGTATATTCTTTTTTTAAGTTTTTATTTTAATTCCAGTATAGTTAACGTACGGTGTTATATTAGTTTCAGGTATACAATATAGTGAGTCAACAATTCTGTACAGTATTCAGTGTTCATCATGGTGAGCACACAAGAATATGTATATTACAAAAAGGCACTCATTATCAGCATGCTTTTTTATTAGAACAAGTTTCTTCTTTATGTAAGCATAAACTATTCTGAGATTTAGCTTCAGTGTAAAACTGATTGATGGAACTAATGCACACTCAATGATTGAATTAAAATAGAAAAAGCAGCACAGTTTTTAGGTAATGTGGCATAGGAAAAAGAGCATAGGCTTAGGGCAAAGCTGTAATCTTGGAAAAATTCCTTTAATATTTGTGAGCCTATTTCTTCATCTAAAGTGAAGATAGCATCTGCAGTGTCAGCTATATTGCTTTGTATGTAAGAGTTAGTACATTTATATTCTCATTAAAATCAGTTTTATGAGTTCAGGCAAGATTGTTCAAGAAAAGTTAGCAATTCCTTAATTAGGAATTAGGAATTAACAGCCTAAATTCTTATAAAACCTTAGTGTTTTTATTCATTTCCTTCTGATTTTAAGGCTCATATCTTAAGGGCATTAAGCCCTACATAAGGGCTGCTAGAGGTGCTCATGGAATCATTTAACTTTTAGGAGACAAAATTCAGAGATGCAGGAGAGCTGTCTTTAAATCTGTAAAGGGTTGTCCTATGGAACAGGGATTTGTTTTTTATGACTCAGGAGAACAGAACTATCATTAGAGGGTGAAAACTATAGGAAAGATTATTTTGGCTTATTGTAATAAAGACAGTTTCAGAAAGAGAATGCTCTGTCAGTGGGAACATTTCCACATAGCTGCATCAGATTGCCAGAATGTGTCAGGCACTGAAGGTTTTTACTTAGTTTGAAGATTTCTTCAACCTGACAATCACTAGAACATACGCTTCATGCAGGTAGAGATCATGTCTTTATTGGCCACTACAGTGTCCTCAGTGCCTAGTACTGTGCCTCATGTATTTGTTGAATGAATGAATGAGTCACTTATTCTTGGAAGTCATCTGCATACTTCACTCATCTTTTTCTTAAGTTTGGTTCTAATTTTGATTGTTTGACTATTTTGGGGGACTGAAAATGAGGGTAACTATGGGAAATTCATGCTTGATAAGAAAACAAAGGAGTTAGTAGGAGATTGCTCAACACTGACAGTGGCTTTATTGATATATTGGGTCAGATGATTGTGTTGGGGGGGTGGGCTGTCCTTTAGATTGGAGGATTTTTAGCAGAATCTCTGACTGCTACATACTCATGATCTGCCATCTTCCCCTCTTTCATGATGATGAAAAATGTCTCCAGGTATTGTCAGATGTCCTTTGGGGGAGCAGATTGCCCCTTGTTGAGAGCCACTGAGTTAGAGAATAACCCATTAGAACATACCCATGCAAAAGACAAATCCAGGGAGCCTCCCTCTATGTCTAGATGGGATGATGCCTGTTTGTTTAATACAGCCAGTTAGATTTCAAAGTTAAAAAAAAGGACAAATCCAATATTTTTATTATAGGAAATTAGAGAAAATAGTGTTTGTCATTTAAGAAAGTTCATTGCAAACTATTTGTTTTAAGATGAACGATGCACTGTATCACGAGATTTATGTTGAGGCCTTTATATAGCTTTATAATGAAGAAGTTGTTTGTGTAATGCTCCTGGGTTTCTACTTTGCTTTGAAACATAAGTTGGTTCTTTAGCCTCTCAGTTTAAAAAAGGCTTACTATATTTCTTTGATGGTGGTAGAATTGTTTATGCTCTGTTTTTGGCTCCACATTGCTTTGACAACGACTTGATGTTGCAATACAGGTATGGAGAGTTCAGAAGTAGGGGGTGATGGAAATGGTGGCTTGTAACAATCAAAGACAAAGACAGCATGAAGAGTGAGTAGAAAAGGTAGCAGCAGAAGAAAGTTGAGCAGCTGATCAAAGATTATAGAAGCAGAAATAACCTATTTTTAAGTTATATATAAATATTTAAAACTTTATGTTTTGATCTTAGTCTAGGAGTATGATCATCTCATGGAAATGGTTTCATAAGTGATTAAGGTACACACCATTCACATTGGAAATAAATTATTTTTTAGCTTTTAATGAAGTTTTCCTTTTTTACTTCTCTCTCTAGTATTTTTTATTGTCTAAAAATATAGTTTATTGTCAAGTTGGTTTCTATATAACACCCAGTGTTCTTCCCCACACGTGCCCTCCTCCATTACCATCACCCCCCTTTCCCTTTTCCCTTTCCCCCTTCAGCCCTCAGTTTGTTTTCAGTATTTAAGAGTCTCTGATGATTTGCCTCCCTCCCTCTCCCTAACTCTTTTTCCCCCCTTCCCCTACCCATGGTCCTCTGTTAAGTTTCTCCCGTTAGACCTATGAATGCAAACATATGGTATCTGTCCTTCTCTGCCTGACTTATTTCACTTAGCATGACACCCTCGAGGTCCATCCATGTTGCTATGAATGGCCAGATTTCATTCTTTCTCATTGTCATGTAGTATTCCATTGTATATATAAACCACATTTTCTTGATCTGTTTGTCAGTTGATGGACATTTAGGCTCTTTCCTGATTTGGCTACTGTTGAACATGCTGCTATGAGTGAACATTGGGGTACATGTGCCTTTATGCATCAGCACTTCTGTATGCACTGCTATTGCTGGGTCATAGGGGAGTTAATTTTTTGAGGAACCTCCACACTGTTTTCTAGAGCGGCTGCACCAGTTTACATTCCCAC
Organism: Suricata suricatta; assembly: GCF_006229205.1. Classification (NCBI taxonomy): domain Eukaryota; kingdom Metazoa; phylum Chordata; class Mammalia; order Carnivora; family Herpestidae; genus Suricata; species Suricata suricatta. The sequence continues at coordinate 62,699,140 of NC_043708.1, read as the reverse complement.
CAACAGTGTAGGAGGGTGCCTGTCTCCCCACATCCTCGCCAGCATCTATAGTCTCTTGATTTGTTCATTTTTGCCACTCTGTTGATATTTCCTCTTGTTTATATCTTCTAAAAGGCAAGCTCGAATAAATCTTTACTTGCATTATATTTTAACTCCGTGTATTTTCTTGTCACATCTTACTTTCTTTACAACATGTTTTACTGAACTATTCATGGTCTTGATTTAATTATAAGCTAGACATTGTTGCATTTTAATGTACAACACTTGGATACATATTGTGATATAGTCACTTCTAAAATACAGTAGTCTCACCAGGCATTATTATAAAGAAAGCATCTGTCAGCATTTCCATTATAAACCCTAATTTATTTTTAAGGAGTTTCTGACTTGTCTATTTCTAAATTGCTTTGAGTTAAAACCTAGTATAGAAGTTGTCAGCTGAAATCCAAGTTTTGTTATATTATAAAAGGAAACATTGAAGCTAGTATTTTCAGCTACTTTGCATCACAGCATTTAAAACACTCATATATTTTGTGGATTCAGGTACTTTTTAGTTGATATTTATTTCTCATTAACCTGAGGAAATAGAAAAGTGACATCTAGTTAAAAGGTCTTGTTTCTTTTCTCATGTTGTGCTGTAAAATATTTGAGAGATTTATTTGAAAAGTATTTACTTGAGTAGATGCATTAAGTTTTTAGTTAGAACCACCTTAGAACATGAAAGTATCTTTATAATGCCCATAGAAAATCAAGTATAGGTTTACTGGGAACAGAAATTTGGATAATTTTGAAATTATCCACACATCTTTTATTTTTTGGAAAAGTTTAAGAAGAATTGGTAAGAACTCTTCATTAAATGTTGGTAGACATCACCAGCGAAGCCATCTAGTCCTGGACTTTTCTTTGTTGTGAAATTGTTGATTACTGATTGAATCTTCTTATTAGTAATTGATCTTTTCATATTTTTCCTTTCTTCTTGATTCAGTTTTCATATGTTTCTAAGAATTTATTCATTTTTTCTAGTTTATTTAATGTGGGAATATAATTATTCATAGTAGTTTCTTACAATTCTTATTATATTTGTGTTATCAGTTGTAATGTCTTCTTCATTTCTGGTTTTATTTATTTGGATAAATACATTTTTCTTAGCCAGTTCTATTTATCAATTTAAAAAACTAGCTCCTAGTTTTATTAATCTTTTCTCTGGTCTCTGTTGTCTCTATATTATTTATTTCTGCTCTGATACTTGTCATTTCTTTCTAGTATCTTTGGGCTTCATTTTTTTTTCTGTCTTTTTACGATTTCTTAAGATGTAAAGTTACGTTATTCGAGAACTTTCTTTTTTCTTAATGTAGTCTTTTAATACTGTAAACTTCCCTCTTAGAACTGCTTTTTCTGAGCCCGTAAGTTTTGGTATGTTTGTTTCCATTTTCATTTTTTAAAAACATTTTTACTTTTCCTTTTAATTTCTTTGACCCATTGTTTCAGTAGCACATTGTTTAATCTCCATGTATTTGTGAATTTTCCACTTTTCCTCTTATAACTGATTTATAGTTTCATTCCATAGTGGTTGGAAGAGATACTTGATATGATTTCAGTCTTTGTAAATTTATAAAGACTTGTTTGGTGCTTTAACATAGGATTTGTCCTGGAGAATATTCCATGTAGTCTAGACTAAAAAGTATATCCTGCTCTTAGGTATCATATTCTGTGTATATCAGGTTTATTTGGTTTAATGTGTAGGTTAAGTCCAGTGTTTCCTGAGGGTTTTCTGTCTATTGTTGAAAGGAAGATATTGGTTTTTTTTAGTATTGTATTGCTATTTCTCTCCTTAGATCGGTTGATATTTGCTTTATGTATTTAGATGTTTTACTGTTGGATGTATGAACATTTATGGTTGTTATAACCTCTTGATGAATTGTCCCCTTTATCATTATATAATGACCACCTGTGCCTTTTGTTATAGGTTTTGGGGTTTAGGTTCCTTTTGTCTGATGTAAGTATAGCTAACTCTGCTTTCTTCCAGTTTCTATATGCACTACCTCATCATCTTTCTCATCTTTGCATGTCCTTAAAGCTAAAGTGAGTCTCTTAGCAGCAGCATATAGTTGGGTCTTATTTTTTAATCTATTCAATTAGTCTTTGTCTTTTGATTGGAGAATTTAGCCCATTTACATTTAAAGTAATTATTGATAGACATCTACATATTGTCATTTTGTTAATTGTTTGCTGACGGTTTTGTAATTACTTTGTCTCTTCTTCTCTTGCTCTTTTCCTTTGTAATTTGATGGTTGTAATGTTATTCTTAGACTCCTTTTTTACCTTTTGTGTATTTACTTTAGATTTTGCTTTGTGGCTACCATGAGGTTTACATAAAACATGTTATAATTTTATTTTATTTTTTATTTACTTTGAAAGAGAGGATGCATGTGCATGAGTAGGGGAGGGGCAGAGAGAGAGAGAGAAAGAGAAAGAGAGAGAATCTCAAGCAGGTTCCATGCTGTCAGCTCAGAGCCTGATGAGGTACTCAAACTTATGAATCAAGACATCATGACCTGAGCCAAAATCAAGAGTTGAATCCTTAACTGGGTGTGCCACCCAGGATCCTCCATATGTTATAATTTTATTTTAAGCTGATAACAACTTAACTTTGAATAAATACTAAAGCTGTATGTTCTTATATCTTCCCCCACTTTTTATGTGTTTGATGTACAATTTACATTTTTATATGTGTATCCATTAGCAGGTTGTTGTTGTTATAGTTAATTTTTAATTCTTTTTTGCTTAACCTTTATACTAGAGCTATAAGTGATTTACCCACCACTCTCATGATGTTTGAATAGTTTGTATTTAATTATATATTTACCTTTACCAGTGAAATTTATACTTTTATATTTTTTCATATTATTAATCATCTTTTTGTTTCAGCTTGAAGAACTCCCTCGAACATTTCTTATAAAGTTGGTCTAGTAGTGATAAACTCCGTCAGCATTTGTTTGTCTGAAAAACGATTTCATTTCTGAAGGTCAGCTTTGCCAGATAGAGTATTTTATTTCTTTACTACTTTGAATATATCATCCCACTCCTGGACAATAAAGTTTCATCTGAAATATTTAATAGTCTCCTGGGGATTCCCCTGTATATAATAATTTGCTTTTCTTTAGATGCCTTTAAGCTTCTCACTTAGTCTTTAACTTTTGACAAATTAATCATAATACCTTTGTTTGGGTCTCTTTGGATTCTTATTTGGTACTCTTTGAGGTTCTTGAATCTGAATGCCTGTTTCTCCAGGTTAGAGAAATTTTAGCCATATTTCTTGAATAAGCTCTCTGCCCCATTCTCTCTTTCTTCTGGAATCCTGTAATGCATATATTGGCCATTTTATGGTATCTTATACATCACTTAGGCAGTGTTTCTTTTTTTTCCATTCCTTTTTCTTTTTGCTCCTCTGATTGAATGAATTCCACTTGTCCTGTCTTCAAATTTGATTTAGTCTGCTGTTGAAACCATGCATTAAGTTTTTTAGTTCAGTTATTGTATTCTACAGGTCAGTGACTTGTGTTTAGTACTTTTTGATATTTTCCATATCTTTTTGAAAAAATTCTTACTATTTTCATGCACTGCTCTCCTGACCTTAGTGAACATCTTTATGATTATTCTTTTTAATTGTCTTTGAGTGAATCACTTTTCTCTGTTTCTTTATGATCATTTTCTGGAGAGTTGTCTTATTCTTTTGTTTGGAAGATATTCCCAGTTTTCATTTTCTTTGACTCTTTTTGTTGGTTTCTGCATATTAGATAAAATGACCACATCTCCTAGTTTTGACCGATTAGTCTTGTGTAGGGGATGAACCTTGTCAATAAGCCTGGCCCAAACTAATGGTTTCCTTTCAAATGTTTGTGATTGTCCAAACTGCTGTCTTTGTTTCTAGTGATTCCCAGTAGTTTAGGTTGTACCAAGACCCTCCCAAAGGGGAGGATCACAGTACTGGATGGAGGCTGATTAGAAGCAAGACCTTCAGGCGATAGCTGGGAAAGCATGTAGTTAAACCTCTTCCAAGGAAAAACTGGGAGATGGGAAGTTTTGTTTCATCTCTCCTTGCTGAATCTGGGCATATAGCTATCTCTGCAGTGGGGTGGGGGTACTTCTGAACCTGTTTAGACTGCTTATTCACTATATGGAGCACCCCTGTGATGCTTGTGAAATGCAAGCTCTGTTAGTTATCTGAATTAGGTATTTTGAGATCCTGTCCCTTACATGACAGCTGTAAAAGCTAGGGTATCTGTAGAAGCTCCTTCCAGAGAGGTGCTGGCAACCTGATTTTACCGTTAATTGAGCCACAGGGAAAAGTCAGGGTAAGTACGCATTGGCTCTCCCTCTTTCTGAAAAGGATCTCAGCCATCCCCTAGATCTGTGCTAATCAGTAGCTGGACCCTAGGCAGCACCGGGTAAAGTATGCAGCCAGACCTCTTCCAGTGAAAGACTGGGAGATGGATGTTTTTGCCTCTTCTCTCTGCACTGCTCTTGGGGACAGCAGCAGGGGAAAGCTGCTACAAGTGCTCATGTGCCTGCCCATAAGAACTGGACTGGTTCTTTGTTATGGCCTTGTGTGACACTAGAGTTCAAGTTCCATTGGTTGTCAGAGTCAGGCAGTCTCAGGGCCTGATTCGTAAGTAGCAGCTGCAGAAGCTGGAGTGCTAGATATGAAGTTGGCTCAGCTTCTCAGGGAGAAGCTGGGAGTTGGGCGTTCTCTCTTAGTTGTATGGCACTGTGCTGTGGGGTGGGGGGGTGTAGGTAGAATTTATGGTGAGAGTGTTTCTCAGCCTTTTCTACCTGTTGCAGTGTAGGTATTTCTCATTCACCTGATGAACAGGAGTCACACAGCTACTTTCTGGATTTCACTTAGAATTGCTTTATGTGTTGCTATACACTTGATGTGTCTGTGGAAGATGGAAGTTCAGGAGCCTCCTGTGTTTCCATTTCTGTCCCTTGGTTTCTTTGTTCTTTTTTGTTGCTATATTAAGTATCCCAAACATATCCTTTCTCTTTGCTATTTGGGTTGTTTGTAGTTTGGGGCTATTATGAGTAATGCTGCTATAAACATCCTTATGCATGCTTTATGGTATATGGATGTGTTAATTCAGTTTTGACATATTTCTAGAAATGAGACTGCTGGATTTTGGAATGAATGTTATGTGAAATTTTAGTTTTTTCTGCCAAGGACTTTTACAGAGCAGTTGTTCCAACTTAATCTCCAATCATTAATATAGGGGAGCTATATTAATAGCACTCTGTCTTTGAACTTCTGCTAGGCATTTTGTGATATCTCACTGTGGTTTTAATACTAATTTTCCCCTTGAATAATTCTTATTGGCTCTTTGGATCTCTCTCTCTTTTTTAATGAAGTGTCTGTTCATGTTTTCTATCTTTTTAAATTTCATTGTTTGTCTTTTTCTATCTTATAGGAATTCATTATATGTTTTGCATAAGCCCTTTTCAGATGCATTGAAATTATCTTCTCAGTCTCTGGATTGTATCTTCTTTAGTGGCGACTTTTGATATATAATGTTATTTTGATAAAGTTTAGTTTATCAAATTTTTTAATGTAGAGTTATGTGTATTGTTTAAGAAATCTTTCCTAGCCTACTCACAAAAATATTCCCCTGTGTATTTTCTTCTAGAAGCTTGATTTCAGCTTTCACATTTAGGCACATTGTCCCTCTCAAATTAATGTTTAAAATGGTGTGAAATAAGGATAAAGGTTAATTGTATTTTTCATATGAATATCCAGTTGTTCCAGTACTTAATTATAGGGGCACCTCAGTTGTAAATCAAGTGACCGTATATATTATTACTACCCTAATATTTGACAGTAATCTCCAGAGCATCCTACTTTTATATCTTTTTGTTAGGATATGTTGAGGACTACAATAATTAAAATTTTCTGGTCATGCCAGTTGAACTTAATAGTTGAACTACTTCTGTTTTTCTTTATAGAACCAAGTATAAACAGTTTGAACCCATAACCAACCCTTCCATCTCTGACTTTTTCGTTTCATTTATTCATTTTTTTCTTTGAAATTGCTCTTGAGTTTTCATGTAAAAGCTCACTTTTTACTTAAATAAAAGTACGTTTCACTGCTGGCCTACAAATTTTGCATGATTACCTTTTTATTTAAACACAACACTTTAAAATTTGAGTGCTTTCATGTTTTTAATACTAGCTTTAAAAGTAACTATCACTACTTATGTCATAACTCACATATTCTGAACAAGGTATTTGGTATGCTTAATTTCATGTACATTACTTTGACTTGTTTTACCTCCAGGCTATATATATTACAAAAGCAATGAGAACTCAGTTACTCAAGAAAACATTAAATTGAAAATCAAATTATTTGGAGGACTGATATAAGAGATGGCCAGTTTACATGGTTTGTTCAATCATTGGGAATTTTTTTCATCAGATGCTACAATCTTACGGAGCTATGATAAGTGATTTTGTCATGTGACCTTTGCATTTTTATAAACTAAATCTTGTGAGCTTGATTCTCAGATTCAGATGATTGGGATGGGCCCTCAACAGTTCCTTGTATTCCCCGTCCTGTTTTTATTTTATATTATGTTATTTGGTATGCTCCCAGGTACTTTGAGGAATAGACTTAAATATCTTTCCATGTATTTTCTTTTTGCCAAGAAGGTAATGATAATCTGGACAGTCCAAGGCAGGAGTGTGTTACCTAATGTCTGAGGGTAGAAATTACCTTCAAATTTTAATATTTTGGGGAGCACTTAAAGCATTTGTAAGTTGATTAGTTGATTAGGAATAAGGCATTTTATTTCCTGTATGAAGAAATGTATCAAATTGAACTGAGCTTTCCAATTTCTCTGTTACTTTGGATTTCTTTGTAGTGATTTATGAATATTCTTCAGAATTGTGTTTTGTTGTGTAGGTATATCCATTCTTGGTTTCATAAAGTAAAATTTCAGAGAGAAAGCAGGGGGATATTCTGTTATATAATATGTGGTCGTTTATGTTCATTTCAAAAATTTGGAGGTTAGGCAATGAATATTTCTATGGAGCTGATAAGTTAACAAGATTAGATAGACATACATAGTTTTTAAAAATAATAAATTAGTAAATTCGGTTAAGGAGAGGGATGTACAAGAGTGTATGTATATGTGTATGTGAGTATTTTTTTGAATTGTTTTTTAAAATATTCCATATTTATACAAAAGAAGTTGGATACAACCAAATTATAAGCATGAAAACAAACAACAAACAACAAACACTAAGACAAAAGGTAAGTCTGGAGAGATGTAGAAAAAGGAGGTAGGAAAACCATATCAAAAAATTAAAAGATTAGATGTGGAATCCTTATTTACTCTGAATTCTCAGTCTCCAGAGATATTGTTAGGATTTGCCTAATTCTCTACTGGCATTATGAAACCAATGTTCTTTAACCATTGAATAAAAAAAAATTCACTTCTCTTTCAAAGATCATGCCATAGGATCATCCACTTCCTACCTGTGTCTTTTCTGTTATCTGTTAGCTGTTTATTTATTAAGATCTATGAAGATCTCAAACTTGACTGTCTATAAGTCACCTGGAGTTTTTATTAAAACTGATTCCCTATTAGGTGTTACCTTCTATTCTGCATTCTTACCAAGCTTCTAGATAATGTCATTGGACCACATGGAAAGTACCACCAAGGATATAGACCAGAATCCTCATTACTTATCCAGAGTTTTGGCATTTGGCTTATAGTCTTTTCCCATGCCATTGTCCTGGGTCATCTCTTTTAATTCTTTCAACTTCTGTAAATTTTATTTTGACTACATTTTTTTTCAGGAGTCCTTTCCTATAGTCTTTTGTTACCATTAGAACTTTCCTACCTTTAAATATTATATTTCAAGTGCTCTACTTTGATTTTAACCTTCCAGCTTTCTTACTTGCTCACTTCCTTAGTAGACCTTGCTCTCTGTGAAATCTTAGTAGGATCTTTAAATTTTGACATCTTTTTTTTCTCTGAGTTCGTCAGTTTCTTCTTTGCTGAACCTGAAGTTCATTGTCACATTTTAGATGACTTTCTCACCATCATCTTCCTTGTCTTTCAGTTATTCATCCCTGTATCAGAATTGCAGTTCAGTTTCTCCATTTCCATTGTCAGGTTGCTGAATATACCTGAAGGAAATAACATATTGTCCAGATTGGCGCCATTTTGTTTTCATGGTATTCAGTTCTCATCTGGGCTCTTAATCCTGCACTTTTCTTCTTTTTTTAAGATTTTATTTTTAAGTAATCTCTACACTCAACTTGGGGCTTGAGCACACAAGCCTGAGATCAAGAGTCACATGCTCCACTGACTGAGCCAGTCAAGCACCCACAGTGCTACTCTTTTCTAATCCGAAGATTTCCTTGATAAGGAAGGCATTGTTTTGCTTGGGCCTACAAAGTTTAGAGAAAACACCTCAAGGAAGTTGGAAAAAAATTTTTTGTGAGTCCATGTAGAAATAAGAATAAGGTTTCCTGAAAGTAGAAACACTTGTTTGGTGTCACAGTAGTTAACAAACACAAGAATCCAGACTCCTCAGTGCCTCTGTGATATTATTCCTTGCGGTGCCCAGAGTATCAAGAGTGAGAATGGCAGAGAATTCTTAGCTTCCCCCACCCACTTCATCACCTGATTATCTGTACCAGTTCTCAATTCTTTGTTCCTAATCTTATTAAAAGCTCAATGTTTATTTTCATAATTTCATATTTTTGTGATTTCTCCAATACCTTCCAGTGGTTGATAACCTCCTTTCACTGCTTTGACATTTAAAAAGGGAAAAAGGTATGAGAAAGAAAAGTAAGAAAAGTCATTGTCTTAAGGTTTTTTTTTAAGTTTATTTATTTAGAAAGACAGTGCGTGTGCAGTTGGGGGAGGGACAGAGAGAGAGGAAGAGAGAGAATCCCAAGCAGGCTCTGCGCTATCAGCATGGAGTCAGACACAGGGCTCTTTCTCATGAACTGTGAGATCATGATCTGAACCACAATCAAGATTTGGACCTTAATCAGCTGAGCTACCCAGACACCCCCCCCCCATTAGCTTAAGTTTAATAAGACTAGATTGTTGAGAATTTCTGCATACAGAATAGAATGCCTTTTTATATTAAAATCTAATTTGCACATATTTTGCTGATTACAGTAGTATCTTTATAAGAATTTGTTACTTACTTTTTTTTTATTTTTGGAAGAGCGCAAGAGGGGGAGGGGTAGAAAGAGGGGGACACAGGATCTGAAGTGGGCTCTACGCTGACAGGCTGACAGCAGCAAGGCTGATGTGGGGCTTGAACTCACCAACCATGAGCTCTTTTCCTGAGCCGAAGCTGGCTGCTCAACTGCCTGAGCCACCTAGGTACCCCATAAAATTTGTTAGTTTATTATTTAAAAAATTATGTTTATTTTTGAAAGAGAGAGAGAGACACACACACAGACAGTGTGAGGGGGGAGGGGCAGAGAAAGGAGACACAGAATCTGAAGTAGGCTCCAGGCTCCAGACTGTCAGTGCAGAGTCAGACACGAGGCTTGAACTCACGAACCACAAGATCATGACCTGAGCCAAAGTCAGACACTTAACAGACTGAGCCACCCAGGCACCCCAGAATGTGTTACTTTAAAGTATAATTGATATAATTTAAGGCCTGTGTTTGGACATTGTAAGTTATTATGAAAAGATACTGAATAAAGTAGGGGAAAAAGTTATTAATTCCTTGCTAATAGGATATGTGGAGAGTGAAGTTTTCATTGATATTCTAGAGAGGGCTGTGGCTTAAGTAATTAATGTTAGATGTTTTATGTGACTCTTACAAGCATGTAACTCTAAATGTAGGTTATGACAATACCCTCTATCAGTCAGCTCTTTTGTTTCAATTTTGAATTTACTATGCAATTTAAGATTCTGAGACTTCTGATGAGTGAATATACTGATTTGCTGATGGAAATGTCTGATTTGCTTGGGAAGTATATACCTCATGGTAATACGTTGTTGTCTTGGTACTAATTAACCAAAAACAGAACAATTTTCCCCAGAAGTAGATAATCCTTGAAATTCTGGCTCTCTATATCTTTACTCATTTGAGGTAATTAGAGTGATTTTTAACCAACTCCTTAGAAACCATATTACACTAATTTTTACAGTTGAGTGTAAGACAAAGTAGAGTATTTTATAGAGGAGGTCAAAGAAATTGCAATGAGAAAGGAGGTTAAGGTAATGAAAATATGTGCTTTGCTATCATCAGGTTAGGCCATTACTTTGTTTCTCACCTATTCAGGTTAAGGATAATATATTAGAAGATTGATGGAGAGACACACTACTGTCCTTTATTTTGGGGATTGCTTAGCATCTAGATAGGGAGAATGAGAAGGAAAAATTTTTACCGAGAGGTAGAGGGAGGCAGTGAGAATCAAGTGGAAATGAAGGGCAAAAATGTGCTCTCTTAGACAAGAAATGTAGATTAGCAAAAGAATTTAAGGCTACGTAAGAGTCACCCAGACTTACGTCATATACATGAATACAAAGTGCCTATTTTGTATTACAGAGAATGTTAATATCTTGTTTGATATTTGTATATTCTGTGTTTAAACAAGCAGTTTGGAAATCTTATGACTATGCATTTTTGAATAATTGATATTCAGAATGCAATTTGTCATCTATGAAGATGTTTGGTGGAGCTGATTTGCATTAAAACATTCATAATAATTCTCAGTAAGAAAAATACACAGAAGCACAAAACAGTTAATTATTTTCTTTTAAAATGAATGTCAAGAAAAGCATTTAAGGGGCGCCTGGGTGGCACAGTCGGTTAAGCCTCCGACTTCAGCTCAGGTCAGATCTCACGTTCGTGGGTTCGAGCCCCGCGTCAGGCTCTGTGCTGACAGCTAGCTCAGAGCCTGGAGCCTGCTTCCAGTTCTGTGTCTCCTTCTCTCCCTGACCCTCCCCCTCTCATGCTCTGTCTCTCCTGTATCAAAAATTAATAAAAAACATTAAAAAAAATTTAAAAAAAGAAAAGCATTTAAAGTAAGATAAAGTACAATATTTAAAGAAAATTCTATCTTAGAATTCAAAATATTTTATAACTGTACACAGGATAATATAATTTTACATATTTTAATGTATATATTATGTTAGGAATCTTATGGAATCTTTTTTTTTAATTCTTTAGATGTAATAGCATTTGCAAATGAACTCAGACTCCTTTCTTTCAACAGTTTCCTATATGTTTAGGATAGCTCTCTCTTTAATTATTAAAATATTTGATCAGTGTTTGTAATTTTTAGAATTATATTTGTGTATATCTCATTTTCTCACTTTGTAGTTTGTTTTTTAGCTGACAGAAATATTTCTTTTACTCTGAGTAGTTGAGTAGAGTCCAATTAACAGGGGCAGTGTTGATGTAGGGAAATGTAACCCAGAGCTATCATTTGCATATTAAAAGAAGGATATTTCATTATGGAACCCAGTTACAATTAAATAAGCTACATTTATACATAAGTATAGTTATAAGACTGAATGAAGATCAGTAGCATTTGTTTAGCCGTTACCCATAAGTGTAATACATATATGAATGATTCATTACATAGGAGTGATTAATTTGTCATTTTTATCGTATCAGTTATTCAGATATTCTGTAAGTATGTATTATCAAAATAGGATAACTATAAAATTTTTATATGCAGAAATGATTTGTGGCAAGACTGATATTCATTTTGTGCATGAGAATTTAGGTCATGTATTTACAAATCCTGCCATTCAGAAAATAATATTAACTAAACTATTTTTACTATTTGTAATATGTTGAGGGTAGGCTCTTCCTTTCCATCTTAAGCCTTCCATAGTCTCCCTTTTACTTTGTAGGAAGAGCAAGGGACCCAACTGGACAATTTGAATTTTTAATACTCACTTAGAAATGGGAGAATGGAAAATTAACTTCTGAAAGATGAATTGGAGTTCCCATCTTCCCCCAGGATTAATTGGTTAATCCTAATTAACTGGTTAATGTTTTTGAGGTCTGTTTCTCTGTGTTTCTATATCTCGGCTGTTTGTGTGTCCCTTGTATTTCTGGTGATCTGTTAGCTGATATGAGAGATTGCTAGTTAGTCCGGGTTAAAACAATATTAATTAATATTTCTTAAATTGATTTACCCAGCATATCCTATGTTAATATATATGAGAAGAAAGGTGAGAAAAATGAGTTGTCTAAGAAAAAATGTAGAAATTTATCTTACCTGGTTTTATTTTTATTCTAGAAAAAAAAGCATTATTATTGAAAAATAACATAACTGGTATTTTATTTCTGCTTCCTGAAAATTTTAATTATTTTCAGTCAGGATAAAGGGAAAAAGAAAACAAACAGTGATAAGAATTTTGTAAATATTTATTAATTTTCCCTATCATTACCTAGATGACTTTTTCCAGCTAAATCTACTCTTTATTCAGTGTTTCTCATAAACCAAGATCTTAGGTCAAAACTCTGGGACTTATTTTTGACTTTTTTCTTTCCTTTACCACGTATATATAATCTAGCAACAAGTCCTCCGGACTTTACATTCCAAATATATCTTTAAGCTGTCTACTTATCTTCAACTTCTCTACCATCCTCGTATAACCCATCATCGTTTATTTAGAATATTCCTAAATGATGTTTCTGCTTTCACTCTTGTTTTCTTACATACCACTCTACTCTCCTGATAGTGTTCAGAATTATCTTTAACAACTTTGCTTAAAACTAACCAGTATGCTTAAGCAGCCAGTTTATTATTTGAAAAACCTGAAAATAAAAAGAATCAGTATTTGTTCTATTTTTCTTATACTGTTAAGCATATGGTTGATAAAGGAAGTTTGTCCTTTACTAAAGTATTTCAGTTGATAAATAAAGAAGGAATGATACAATTATAGTATCAATAGTTTATAACCCCTAATTATTATAATACATCTAAGGAAGTGATTATTACTAATTGTTAATATATGCCTGTAGAGAGAACATATGATATGCTTCCTGATTGGAGTAAATAACATAAACTATAGAGTAGTTTTGCTAGAAAATTGAACCTGAATCTGATGAAACATTCAGATCTAACTACCAGTTAATAGGAAATACAGGAGACAGAGGAACATGTTAAGTTCACAAGTTAAGTGACACTATAAGGATGCCATCAGAAATCCAGAGTGTGGAAAATCCTGTAGGATTTTTTTTTCCAGCAAGTAAATTTTAAGGAAAAAAGTGAAGGAATTGAAATTTATACATTAAAAGACCAAGAAACCTGTTAAATGCAATATTTGGACCTTATTTGGATTTAATTTGAACCAGTGAGCTTTAGAAAAAATTGATACACAGGGAAATTTGGACCCTGGCTAAATAGTTGGTAATTTTAATAAATTATTATTGAAAATAGTGATGTAGGGACACTTGGGTGGTTCAGTCAGTTAAGCATCTAACTTCAGCTCAGGTCATGATCTCGCAGTTCACGAGTTGGATTCCCATGTCCAGTTCTGTGTTGACATCTCAGAGCTGGGAGCCTGATTAAGATTCTGTGTCTCCCACTCTCTCTGCCCTTTCCCTGCTCATGCTCTGTCCCTCTCTCTCAAAAACAAATAAACATTTTTAAAAAATGAAAAATCAATTTAAAAAAGGAAAATAATGATGTAATAGTAATATTGACACAAGTTATATTTGCAAGAAGAGTCCTTATCTTTTAATGATACATATTAATATATGTATAAATGAAATGATATGATTTCTTAGGAGTAGATGCAGAATGAGTAAAGATACAAATTAAGCAAGACTGGCCATGAAATGATAATTATTGATACTGGTTGATAAATATATGTGAATCCATTTTGCCCTGTTCTCTTTATTCATACACATTTAAACTTCCTGTAATTAAATTTAAAAGAAAACAAAAGCTTTGCACTTAGACTGTAAACCAAACTTTTTATCTCAGTAGATTCTACTCAGTCTGATTCTACTTAACCAGTATCTAGCATATTCACCCTTGTAATGTAAAACATTACACTTGTTTTTTTTCCTTTTCCTCAGATACCCCAAATTCATTTCTACCTTAGAGTCCTTGAACTTGGTATTCCATCTGTAACCCTCTTCCTCTAGATCTTGAATGTCTGTCCTCTGTCTTATTTCATTTTTATTATTTTTAAGTTATGGCTTTATTTGCTTGTTTGTTTGTTTATTTATTTGAGAGAGCAAGCAGAGGGGAGAGGGAGAGAGAAGCAAGCTCCAAACCCAGCATGGAGTCCAATGTAGGGCTCAATCTCATGACCCTGAAGTCAAGTCATATTTTAATGTCATCCCAGAACATCTAGTTGTAACAATCATCTCAACTAGTTTTATTTTCATCAGAATACTTATCCTGATTTGATATTTTCTTTTATGTTTATTTGTTTATTGTTTCTACCCACTAGAGTATAAACTACGTGTGGATGATGGTAAGATCTTGACTATCTTGTTCACTTTTAAATTTCCAGCACTTTTCTAACAAATACTTAGCAAATACGGTTGGTATTCAATAAACGTTATTTGAGTGAATCAATTAAATATTACGAAGCTGTTGAATGCTAAGAATATTATTAATCTTTTACTTTTAGAATATCAACAGTATATACTTTTATTGCCTAGTGAAAGTATTTAAAATTCAGTTGGCATTTTCATTATTAATGTTTTCAAAGGCTCATGTGCAAGAGAATTAGCCTTGTAGCAAACCTTCAGAAACATTTAAAAAATTTCACAAAATGTCAAAATTTTCCTTAGCATATATTTAAAAATATGTGTATTTTGGGTAATTAATGTCACATTTTGTCTAAGAGCTGTTTCTCATATCTACATAAGTAGAGGTTAAATTTTGTGCTATGTGTTTATATGTGATATGAAAATTTGGCAAACATTTCTTGGCTCATGTGAATAATAATGAAATACTTATAATTATATCTTCCATCAAGAGAGAACTTAAAAATACTTTCATAGATAAATGCAGTACAGGAGATGAGACTAAAATTATGAGATCTTCTCTTTATTAAAAAAACACAGAAAATAATATTTGTTAAAAATAATAATATATAAATATATTAACAAATATCTATATCTATATATTTCCAAGTAAGCATTGTCATTCAGAATAACTGCTAAGGGAGTTGTTCATAATGGTTATTGAACAAAGTGATGTGTTTCACTAATAAAGTAATTTTTACCCTAATACTTATTAGAGAGACGTATATGATGCGGATTAGTGCATTTCCTTCTTGTGTCCTCAGGAGGCTTTCCCTCCACAGCACCGTATGGGCTGCAGAGTTAGGCTTATTTGGGCCATGGCTGAGGTTGTTCCTCTCGTAATTCTTCATGTGTGGCATATGGGAATCTCACATCACAGCCTTTCTACCAGAAACATGCCATCATTGGTTTCTCTTCTTCACCATCTTTTATTAAATGGTACAAATCTGGGACCTTCTTCCGATGTGGCTCTTTGCCAACCATATTTTATTCTAAGTGGATTTGCTTGTTTGTTCTTTTGCTCATTTCTTCATTTATTTCTTTATTCAACACAGGTTTATTGTGGCTTGTCATATGGAAAACACTACCTTTGAGATGATAAGGAATTATATAGAGATGAACAAAGCATAAAACATTTACTCCAGGGATGTTGCCTTTGGTAGCTTTACTTTTGGCATGTCTCTTTTGGAATTGCCTTTAGAATGAATTTTTAAGTTACATGCATGCCTACATATTTGTCTTAGTTTAGAGAGAGAAAATGAGCCTTTCCTCAGTCTCCCAGGGAAAGACAGGGGGAGAAGGCACAGAATGTCACAAGGCCCCTGTGAACCCAGTGCTAGAGTCTCACAGGGCCTAGTTCCCTACCAGGGGAAGATGTTTATTTTCCTTGTCATGGTCCTGACTTTGCTTGCCTGCTCAGTCTCCAGTTTTTAGAAGTTATCCAATTCCCAGAATGTGCCCTTCCTTTAGTTCTGTAACATTTTCACTTAGGGGAAAAGGCACTGACCATCTTGTATCAGGACCCCGAGGGAGTTGTCATCTTGCAGGATGGTGAGGTGGGATCTCTTTAGTATCGTGGCGTTTAATTTCTATCTGTTGTGCTTAGAACCTAAACTAGAGAGCCTCAGATCCCTCTCAAGAGTATGTTTGAGCCTTGGCAGGCCATAGGGGTTTCTATGAGCTGTCCTGTTTCTTCCTTGGAAAACTCCTGCTTGAAAGGGAGCTCAGTCTGGCTTCAAAGTGTCATCTGAGTTAACTGGGTGAATTATCTGAGGCACATTCAACTCAGGAGAAAGTGCCTCTGGGGTCATAACAGGCTCTGGGGGAAGATTTGATTTGTGGGCTTTCATCTCATGTATTTTCACTCAGCTGTTTTATCAGTAGGCTTATGGAGTCTCTGCTGCTGGTCTTCATAGGTATCTACGCAGTGCCATGGGTAGGAGAGCGGGGATCTGAGTCCTGGGCATGAATAGGACCTTCCAGCTCCTCCTCTGTGGGTAGGTTGAACTCTGAGGTTTGCACCTGGATTGGAGTGCACAGGATGCCTGCGCTAAGTGATTGAGGATCTGCCAGATGCTTGTGCACTGGGGGCTGGGATGCTCTTGGCTGAGCCCATCCCAACCAGGGCAGGCCCCAGCCTGAGTGAGGAGAGAATTCTGGGCTATAATTCTTTCTTTGTGTGCACAACAATTCCAGTTTATTGGTTGATAATTTATTTAACCATTCACTTATTAAAGGACATTGCTTTTTGAGCCATTTTTAATTCATTTTGTTTTAGGTATTTTTAAATTTTTATTTATTATTCTTTTTCTTTTATTTTTTAAAATCTAATTTACTGTCAAATTGGCTAACATACAGTATGTAAAGTGTACTCTTGGTTTTTGGGGTAGATTTCTATGGTTCGTTGCTTACATGTAACACCCAGTGCTCATCCCAACAAGTGCCCTCCTCGGTGCCCATTACCCATTTTCCCCTCTTTGCCCCCCCAATCACTCCTCAGTTTGCTCGTTATATTTTAGAGTCTCTTATGGTTTGCCTCCCTCTCTCTCTGTTTGTAACTATTTTTTCCCCCTTCCTTTCCCCCATGGTCTTCTGTTAAGTTCTTCAAGATCCACATATGCGTGAAAACATAGGGTGTCTGTCTTTCTATGCATGACTTATTTCACTTAGCATAATACCTTCCATTTCTGTCTACGTTGCTACAAATGGCATGATTTCATTCTTTCTCATTGCTAAGTAGTATTCCATTGTATATATAAACCACATCTTTATTCCTTCATCAGTTGATGGACATTTAGGCTCTTTCCATAATTTGGGTGTTGTTGAAAGTGCTGCTATAAACATTGGGGTACATGTGCCCCTGTGAATCAGCACCCCTCTACCTTTGATAAATTCCTACTAGTACTATTGCTGAGTCATTGAGTAGTTCTATTTTTAATATTTTGAAGAACCTTCACACTATTTTCCAGAACTGGTGCACCAGTTTGCATTCCCACCAACAGTGCAAGAGGATTCCCATTCTCCATGTCCTCGCCAGCATTTGTTGTTTCCTGAGTTGTTGATTTTAGTCATTCTGACTGGTGTGTATGAGATGGTATCTCAGTGAGGTTTTGATTTGTGTTTCCCTGATGATGAGTGATGCTGAGCATCATTTCATGTGCCTGTAGGCCGTCTGGATGTCCTCTTTGGAGAAGTGTCTATTCATGTCTTTGCCCCATTTCTTGACTGGATTATTTGGCTTTTGAGTATTGAGTTTGATAAATTCTTTATAGATTCTGGATATTAACCCTTTATGTGATATGTCATTTGCAACTATCTTTTCCCATTCCATTGATTGCCTATTAGTTTTGTTGCTTGTTTCCTTTGCAGTGCAGAAGTTTTTATCTTGGTAAGGTCCCAATAGTTCACTTTTGCTTTTAATTCCCTTGCCTTTGGACATGTGTCAAGCAAGAAATTTCTCTGGCTAAAGTGAAAGAGGTTGTTGCCAGCTTTCTCGTTTAGGGTTACGATGGTTTCCTGTCTCACATTTAGGTCTTTCATCCATTTTGAGTTTATTTTTGTGTATGGTGTGGGAAATTGGTCTAGTTTCATTCTTTTGCATGTTGCTGTCCAGTTCTCCCAACAGCATTTGCTAAGGAGACTATCTCTTTTCCATTGCTTTGTCAAAGATTAGTTGGCCAATATTTGTGGGTCCATTTCTGGATCCTCTATTCCATTGCTCTACATGTCTGTTTTTGTGCCAATACCATATTGTCTTGATAATTAGAGCTTTGTAGTAGAGGCTGAAGTCTGGGATTGTGATGGTTCCTGACTTGGTTTTCTTCTTCAATATTACTTTGGCTATTTGGGGTCTTGTGTGGTTCCAAACAAATTTTAGGATTGTTTGTTCCAGCTTTCCAAAGAATGCAATTTTGATTGGGTTGCACTGAATGTGTAGATTGCTTTGGGTAGTGTTGGCCTTTTAATAATATTTATTCCAATCCATGAGCATGAAATGTTTTTCCATTTCTTTGTGTCTTCAATTTCCTTCATAAGTTTTCCATAGTTTTCACCATACAGATCTTTTACATCTTTGGTTAGGTTTATTCCTAGGTATTTTATGGTTCTTGGTGCAATTGTAAATGGGAACAGTTTCTTGATTTCTCTTTCTATTGCTTCATTATTGGTATATAGAAATGCAACTTATTTCTGTACATTGATTTTGTACCCTATGACCTTGCTGAATTCACAGACCAGTTTTAGCAGCCTTTTGGTGGAGTATTTCGGGTTTTCCATGTAGAGTATCATGTTATCTGCGAAAAGAGAAAATTTGACTTTTTCTTTGCCAATTTTGATGCCTTTTAGTTCATTTTGTTGTCTGATTGCTGATGCTAGGACTTCCAACACTATGTTAAACAACAGTGTTGAGAGTGGACATCCCTGTTGTATTCCTGATCTCAGGGGGAAATCTCTCAGTTTTTAATCATTGACGATGATATTAGCTGTGGGCTTTGCCTATATGGCTTTTGTGATGTTTGGGTATTTTCCTTCTATCCCAACTTTCTTGAGGGTTTTTATTAAGAATGGATGCTGCATTTTGTCAAATGCTTTTTCTGCATCTATTGACAAGATCATATGGTTCTTATCCTTTCTTTTATTAATGTGATGTATCGCATTGATTGATTTGCAAATATTGAACCAGTCCTGCAGCTAGGAATGAATCCCACTTGATCATGGTGGATAATTTTTTCTGTATGTTGTTGATTTTGATTTGCTAGTATCTTGTTGAGAATTTTTGCCTCCATGTTCATCAGGGATATTGTGAGCTATTTTTAATTTAAAAAAATAGTGCACTGAGCATCTTTGTTTATGAGATAGCACTGTTTTGGGATGTATGATTTCTGTGTTTATTAAAGAACCTAATAAAGCATGGATTATAGTGTATATATTTGTGTGTGGGGGCCAACTGAACCAAAGTCTTGTCTTTGTGAATTTAATGTTTATTAGGTACCTTTACATTGTACCAGATTTTTTGAGAGCCAGTTTCTCTTCCTTCTTCCTTCTGCCCCTTCCTTCCTTTTTTGTGAGAATATTTAAGTTCTACTCTCTTAGCAAATTTCAGTTACATAGTACATAATTATCAACTATGATCACCCATGTTTTACAATAGATCCTCAGACCTTTTTAATCGTATAGGCATAGGTTTGTACACTTTTATTAACCTCTCCTTATTTCCTCCACATCTCAGCCTATTATAACCTCTTTACTACTCTGCTTCTATGAGTTTGACTTTTTTTATTCCATATATGTGATACTGTACAGTATTTGTCTCTAAATGACTTAAGTTTTTGAGGGACTTCCATACTGTTTTCCTTAGTGGTTGCACTAATTTACAGTCCCAGCCACATTGTATAAGACTTTGAGTAGATAATGAAAGATAATGCAAAATGCTTATTGATTCATGATGTGGTTTCATCTTAGCTTGGGCAAAACCATGCAGTATTTAATACATAGAAGCAGAATATTTACTATGGAAACTTGAAAAGATGTGAGTTCTTTGTGTGCAATCTTTCATTTATGCATGTGAGAGGGTTTTCCTTTCTTTTTTTAAAAAATATTTTTACATTGTAGTACTTGTTTTGCTTGTTGGTGGTGTTTGCTTATTTAATACATTCCGTCAAGGACAGAAATTACATGATGGGTTTTTTTTTGTTGTTGTTTTTTTTCCCCTTAGGAAGTGTGTCTTGAGTTTTTCCCTTATTATTTTCATTACCTTTTTTTTTTTTCCTCTTCTTTTTTT
>NC_043708.1:62664646-62678716 GCF_006229205.1 Suricata suricatta | reverse complement strand
TTATCTTGAATGTATCATAGATAAGCTGCTATATAACGATTGCCACTTCAGATAGCTGTGAAATTAGGTGATTAACTAGTTGTCACTTAACCTTCTAATTTCTGTATAAGTCTGATTACATGAAATAGAAGTTGGGGTTCTGATTTTTTACTTTGCTTTTCTGTTTGGAGTGTCATTGTAACTACTGTATTGTAAATGATGGAAAATAATAGCATATGTTAAAAAAATAGTGTTATATTCTAAAAAAAATAAAGTTACACAAAAAAATAAAATAAAATAAAATAAAAATAACAAAAAAAAAGAATTGCACATTTTTCCAACATTTGTTATTGCTTGTTTTTTTTTTCTTTGATGATAGCCATTCTAATAGGTGTGAGTTGATAACTCATTGTGGTTTTGATTTACATGTCCCTTATGATTAGTGAATATTATTGGGTACATTTTCATATGCATATTGGCCATTTATATGGGTTTTTTTAATGTCTTTTTTCTTCTGTCCAGTTTTTAATTGGATTGTTGGAGTTTGGGGTGGTTTTTTTTTTTTTTTTTTTTGCCTTTGAGTTGTATACACTTTTTATATATGTTGGATAGTTACACTTTATCAGATATGACTTTCAAATATTTTCTCCCATTCATTAGGTTGCCTTTTCATTTTGTTGTTGGTTTTCTTTGCTGTAAAGAAGCTTTGTAACTTGATGTAGTCCTACTTGTTTATTTTTGTTTTTGTTTCCTTTGCATTTGGTGTTAAATGCGGACAAAATCAAAGTGCTTAATACCCTGTTTTCTTCTAGGAGTTTTACAATTTCAGGTCTACTTTAAATTCTTTAGTCTATCTTAAGTCAAGTGTAAAGTAGTGGTCGAGGTTTATCTTTTGCACATGACTGTCCAGTTTTCCCAGAACCTTTTATTGAAGAGATTATTCTTTCCCCATTGTTTACTCTTGGGGAACCAGTTTCTTAATTTTTTTAAATAAACATATCAGAGAGTTTAGTTAGTCATGCTGTAATTACAGAGAATGAAATTGAATTGTTGCCATAGTTTGCTTTTTGGGAAGAGAATAGAGGCTCTATGTTTTCAAAATAGAGGGTGAAGGTATCTTGTAAAAGTCTTTCCTAACTAACTGGAGCATAAGGTAGGCATAGGCCTTTAGGCAAAGATAATACTGCTGAATCATTCATGTTTAAAGAACTTAACTAAACTTTGAATAGTTTCTAAGATGTGACAGGACCTATGAAATTGAGTATAAAAAAAGTTAGAATAGTTTGTTTTTGAAAGAGCGAGACGCTTTACTTCTAGCTTCATGAGTAATTGGTCTTCCCTTCAGTTTGATGTCCAGAAGTAAACAAGCCTTCTTCCTCTATCGTGGTCATGCACCTCCTCATGTGGAACCCAGAGCCTGCAGACCACCCAGTAACTGTCAGTATTGATTTTGGGTGCTTCATATTTATGTGAATGATATGTCATATGCTACAGATATTAATGATTTCAGTTGTTTTGAGAAGGAGAGGAGAAATTTGGTGTATTGATGGAAGTTTTATGTGCAGAATTTTGATGCCACAGTTACTTGATAATTTAAATGCAGCCAGACCCAGGTTTTTACAGACATGCTGATCCTGTGTAGAGGAACCTCTGTGGTCCACACTGCTAATGGGTGTGAATAACCCTAAACCAAGGCAAGAATGTCAGTCAGGATTTTATTTTTACTGCAAAACATTCTTGCATTTGAGCATCTGATTTTGGAGTGCATGGCTTTTTTGATTTATAGATATTTGCTGCTGAGCTTAGTTTATATATTGTGCTTGGCCAAATATCTGTCACAAGCCTAAGATGCTTGCTGATTGAAAGAGCCTAGCTGAGGAACGCTTAACCCGTTATTCTTGAGTTTTCTTCATGAGTTACTTGTGTAGCTCTCCTTCACAAATCCATGAAATTTATACTTTGAGCTTTCATCAAAGAGTCTGTGTAAGAAACATCTACGTCTCTACTTCTTTTGAAGGTTGATGGAAGAGGAATGGGACAGTGAGGATGGAGGTAACCGTCATGGAAAGGCAGTGTATTGTATGGAAGGAGTATGGGCCGTGGTGCCAGGGTTAGTAATTCTGGTGGTGGAAGAACATGAAGGGTCTCTTTTGACTACCTCTGTGTTTTCTAACAAAATAAGACACTTATTCAGTCCGTATATACCTGGCACTGTGCTTGGCCTTATGGTACAAAAGTAAGTAGGATTTATCCTATGCCCTTTAAAGAGAGAATTACTATTTAATAGTAAAATAGCAGTATAACCTTATTGCTAAGAAACAGTTTCTTTCAGTTTTTTGTTTGTTTGTTTCTGTCCAATTTTTAGCCTTGGTTTTCCCATTGTAAGATTTTTTGGGGGGGCTCCCCAATCCTTTTCTGTTTTTTTATGTGTTGATTGGGGAACTGAGAAAGAGGAGGGCTAGTGATTGATTGATCAATTGATTGATTGGTTTAGGTCAAAGATCTTATGTTAGGAGCATATACAGACATATATACTTCTTCACTCTAATTTATTCTATACTGAGAGAATTTCAGAATTACTGGGAATGTACATGATTCAGAGTTAATTCCTTATATCCAGATGGTCTTGCTTGCTGATACCAAAGTAGCTTGGTCAGAACTTTAGTCTTTAATTTTGTTTGTTCATTTATAACTAATTTGCTGTTTTAAATGCAAGAATCAAACATCAGACTATGCCTGTTTTGATGTAATTCTGCAAAAGTATGCATTCATCATATCAAATAAAATTATTTCTTCAACTGGACAACTAAAGGATTATCATATTTAAATGTTACTTAAAAATCATAATCTGATTAACATTAATCTAGTTGATAACAAAGATTTTTAGGGGCACCTGAGTGGCTCCGTTGCTTCACCGTCCAACTTCAGCTCAGATCATGATCTCATGGTTTGTGGCTTCGAGCCCTGCATCAGGCTCTGTACTGACAGCTGAGATCCTGGAGCATGCTTCGTATTCTGTGTCTTCCTCTCTCTCTACCCCTCACCCATTCATGCTCTTTCTCTCTCTGCCTCAAAAATAAAAAAAATTTTAAATGTAGAAGAAAGATTTTTAAACTAATAGCCATGATATATCAAATAGATAGGACTTATCTGGACATTGGTACTGAAACTAAGGCTGAGAAAACACATTCCAAATAGTCTGTATATATCATTATTACCTTATTTGAGAAACCATTGCTTTCTAAGTAGTTAGTTTCTATACAGAATACAGGTTTGTGTTGAGTCTTACCAGGAGCCAATTATTTTTCTTCTCTTTAATGACATGGCCTATACCTTCTACTCTGGCCTATATTTTGTTGTGTCTGTGCCACTGGAGGCAGGGATAGGAGGCAGGGGAAATTAGAGTATAAGTCCTATTGATTTATAAGTTTTTGGCATAATTTTTGTTTGAGAAGGTTATGATGATACTTACCTAAGTAATATTAATTTTCTGGTTATATAGGTAGCAAAGTGAGGTCTAGAAAGATGACTTCCATCCAGATTGTACGTGATGTACTAAGTGGTTTCCTTATCATCTTCCTTTCCCAGCTGCATGAGGTCAGGGAGGTATCTTGCTCGCTTCTGTATTCTCAGTGTCTAGAACAGTGGTTGGCACATGTAAATGTTGCTGTTAATTTCTCAGGGCTAAACCTTGTAATGATTGTACTCTGTACTCAGGTATACTCTGGCTTTAAGAATGTATATTAATGTATAATCTATAATATTAAGATAAATACCTATCTTAATATTCAGATACCTATATATTTAGTCAAGAGAAGCTTCTAGATACATTGAGACATTCACTTGCTCATCAGGGTACAAGATTATTGTGAATGAGCTGAGATATAATGACCAGTGTGCTGAAACGAGAATCAAGGAACAGCTGCTCATTTAATGGTCTTTTAATGAGATGCATAAAATTCAGTCCATTTTCCTATTTCATTACAATTTAGTGATATCAGATTTCTTAGATGTCTTTTGGGTACTTCTGAATTAATTATGTAGTTTAGGAAGTTGGAAATTGCTGAAGTTGATGAGATGGGAATTAGATTGTTTTATGTGTTTATTTTTTCCCCAATCCTCAATCCTGTTTCCCATCTATTATCTGTATCATATCCATTTCTGTTCTCATAGATGTATTCCTTAATCTTTTTCAAAATCCTTTGTGCTAAAAGTAGTTATAACTAAAACCTGCTGCATTATTTAGTTCTCCTTAAGAAGTCACTAATAAACTTATTGTTTTTTTTTTAGCTTTGTAGGTGGCAGGTCTACTTAACCAGAACAAGGTACAGGTCACCAAAATGTAGAAATTTAATTAATATATTCAAACAACAGATATGGCTTCTTCACTCACTTCTCAGCCCTTATTTTAGTAATTTTCATTTTTTTAAATTGTATTTTGACTGAATATTCTTTTTTTTAATTTTTTTTATGTTTTTGAAAATTTATTTTTGAGAGACAGAGAGAGACAGCATGAATGGGGGAGGGTCAGAGAGAGAGGGAGACATAGAATCTGTAGCAGACTTCAGGCTTTGAGCTAGCTGTCAGCACAGAGCCCGACGTGGGGTTCGAACCCATGAACCGTGAGATCATGACCTGAGCCGAAGCTGGACATTCAACCGACTGAGCCTCCCAGGCGCCCCTTGACTGAATATTTTCATGCTTAGGTTTACTCTTGAAACATGTCCCATTAATTTGCAAAAATCCATTTAAATCTGCTTATGTCATCTAGGCATATGGAAAAGATATTTTTAAGTTACTTGTTTAGATCATTTTGGAATGTGGTGACCTCAGAAATGGGCAAATATTTTCTTAGCATTTGGTTAGAAGAATAAACATAGTATGCTCATTGAGAGAAATTAAAATTTTGACTTACATGATATGACAAGCTTCTATTTAAAGTGATTTTTTTCAGTGTTAATACAATTGCTTAATTATCTAGTGGCTCTTTTTTTTGAATCTGTGATTTCGTTTCCTTTTTGGATAAGAACCTCTATAAAAGCAGACAAAGGTTGTTTTTATTATCTCTACTTTGCAGATTAAGTTTTGGGCAAGTCATTTGATTTCTGAGTTTCAGTTTCTTTATCTGTAAAATAAGAACATTGGGCAAGATAATCTCTGAGGTCCCTTCAAGCTCTAAAAATCTGTTTATACCCATTGTAAAATGAGGGAACAGAGACACAGACAAGTTAAGCACTTGGCTAAGCTCACAAAATGAATTAATAATAAAACCTCAGTATCTGATTCTCTCTTTAACTCTTTTGATACTTTCACACAGTCCTTATGCCTATTACAAAACTTATGCTACAGATGTAATCCTTTTTTTAAAAGCTCAAATACATGTCTACAGTTTCAAGTTAAATTTTTATAACTTGGTGATCATTCATATTTTTAAAAGGGGGAGGTCTTATAAATATCAATTACCATCGCAACTAAAGACACATCAGCAAAGAAAGCATATCTGAAGTTATGTTGTATGAGTAATACAGTAAGTCCAAAGTAAACCAATCTCACCTGTACCAAAAGAAAAAAATAGGAAAGATTCTTTTAAAAAAAAATTTAGTGTAGTTGACATGCAATGTTATATTATTTTCAGGTGTACAAAATATTGATTCAACAAGTTTATACATTATGCTGTGTTCACCATCAAATGTAGCTACCATCTGTCGCCAGTACATCACTATTATGTGTCATTGAGTATATTCCTTAAGCTGTGCCTTTTATTTTCATGACTTATTTATTTCGAAACCGGAAGCCTATATCTCCTACTCCCTTCCACCTCTTTTGCCCACCACCCCATCTTCCTCCCCTCTAGCAACTGTTTGTTTTCTGAGTTTATAGGTCTAATTCTGCTTTTTGTTTGACCATTCATTTATTTTGTTTTTATTTTATTTAATTAATTATTTTTTGGATTCCACACATGAGTGAATGGTATTTGTAATTCTTAGTCAGACTCTTTCACTTAGCATAATACATTCTAGGTCCATCATGTGTTTTCAAATGGCATAATATCATTTTTCCCCCCCTGGGTGCATAATACTGCATCTCATGCCACATCTTTCTTATCTGTTTCATCTATCAATGGACAGGAAAGATTTTTTTTTAACATTTATTTTTGAGAGGGAGAGACCGTGCGAGTAGGGCAGACATAGACAGAGGGAGACACAGAATCTAAAGCAGACTCCAGGCTCTGAGCTGTTAGCACAGAGCCCAATGCAGGGCTTGAACACATGAACCATGAGATCATAACCTGAGCTGGAAGTCTGATGCTTAACTAACTGAGCCATCCAGGTACCCCAACAGGAAAGATTCTTAAGTGACAATTTTCTTCCGTACTTTTATTGATCCAAAATTTGTATGTGAGTGTATAGTAAGCATCAGAATGATTTGCGCTTTTCTTTTTTACATCTGTTTTTAATGTATTTTTTAAATGTCTATTTATTTATTTATTTTTGAGAGGGAGAGAGCACCCACACAAGTGCAAGCAGGACAAGGGCAGGAGAGAGGGAGACGGATTCCAAGTAGGCTCTGCACTTTAAGAACAGAGCCCAACACGGGGCTCAAACTCATGAACTATGAGGTCATGACCCAAGCAAGGTAAAATTAAGAGTCAGACACTTAACTAACAGAACCATCCAGATGCCCCATGATTTGAGCTTTTTTGTTGTTGGCAGAGTATGTATATCCTTGGCATGAGTGTCTACAGAGTGACATTTTTTGTTACTTGGAAAGTTAGATTAGACCTCTCAACCTTTAAGGGTTTGTGATTATATCCCCTCCCGTTTCTCACCTCAGTGGCAATCCCTTCAACAACTTTTCAGGATTGCATTGATTTTGTAAATGATGTTATTTTATATAGATATAACACATTAATTTCTAGTTGAGCTAGGATGAAGTATTTTAGAATGATAGAGTAGATTGTACTTTAATACAAATTTAAATATGAGTTCTTTGAATAGTTCAGCTAACTTTTCCAAAAGAAGTATGATCACGCTATAAAATTTGTTCAGTATACCAAGCAGCTTTTAGATTTTTTTTTTATATATAATACTCCCTTTTTGGGAAAAAGGAGCTTATTTTGTTATTTTGGTGCTTTGGGATAAAATTGCTTTTACTCATTTTTTCCTATAAAATTTCTGTTTTCAATTGACACAAGTAGATCATAGTTGGAAGGAACCTTAGTGAACATTGTATCTAAAACACTTCATTTTACAATTGAGAAAACTGAGGTCCAGCAAGACTAATTCTCTGACCCATGGTTGTTTAGCTAAGTAGTGACAAAAATGATTGGGGTTTCGATGTGCCAGTTTCCCAAACTAAAACCCTTCTATTTGATAAGTAGGTATCTGGATGCTTGTCTGTATCCTGTTAGAGTCATAGTCTAGATTTTTGCCAAATGCCCCCTTTCCAGTGCTGTGTATGTAGATATATGTATATATACATATGTATGTACATATGTATATATATCATAGTAATTAATTTATGAATCAGAATTTAAAACCTAAAAGCTGCATTGTAATAGCTCACACTTAAAAATATAATGGCATATGGAGCTACAGTTTCTCACAGTTGGTTTCCTACTTGACATAATTTAGATCTTTAAATTTTTAGATTAAAATCTGAGCCAGGTTCAAAAATATTATATTCAAAAGCTGTAGGTGTTTTAAAAAATCTTCAAAGTATTTTCTGTTCTTAGAGTTTATGAAAGATTATTTACTTTAAACAATTATTCCACATAATTCTTTTGTATAAATGGTAGAATTATGATTATTCATTTAAAACAGAAGAATTAAATGGTAAATTATTGAAAGCTAAAATATTCTTTAGTAGCACAGTCAGGAAATTTACGGTTAACATTTCCATGGTTACTAGGACCCTTGCTCTATATTATAAAAAACTCTTAAAGGATCATATATAGAAGGAAGACTAACTATGACATACCATAAAAATTTCTCAGAAGTAGAAGAAATATTATAATTAACCAGAAAATAAAAAAAAGAAACTGAAGGAATTCTTCTATTATCTAAGTAAATATTTTCTCTGGGTCCATTAACTCTGTTTTATGTATCTGTTTTATTTTACACTGAAAAAGTAATGTAATAAAGCTCATATGCTTGCTAGCAGAACTCTTCAGGGGCTAGAGAATAGTAATGCTGTGCCCATTCTGTGGAAGACTGGGACCATGGCTTGAGTCCCACAGACCAGGATTTCTACCACTGCCTTAGCACTCACCAGCAGTCTGACCTTGAACAGTTGGCTTAACTTCTCCAGTCCTCAGTATTCTTATCTGTAAAATGGAGATCATGATGTCTGTTTTACAATGTTATGTATTCACATCTGTAAAAAGTATTTAGTGCCTGCCTTATGATAGGCTCTCCCTAACAATTACTTTCCTTCTGCTCTTTTTTACCTGTTACCTGCATACCTACTCTCTGTCTCTTCCTTCACTAGTTCAATTCCACCTGATGGACCTAAGTCTGAAAAGTAGGATTTCAGATGGCAGGTAACTAGCACTAAATAAACGTGACTGAGACAGGTCTTTACACCATTCCTGGCTAGTGTGCTGGGAAGACTGGTGTCCTGGAGTGAGTGCTTCTCAAGCTCTATACTGTCCTTAAGAACATCAGGACCCCTGGCCATTTCTGTGGGTTCTGTCAGTGAGGCTCCATGTAGCTTCTTTGGCAGCTGTCATGCTGCCCCTTCAGGACCCTGAATTCTCCCCAATACAGTATTTTTTCTAAGAATATTCTTTTAAAGAATATTTATAGCTTTATAGTTTTCCATATTAAATACAGTATTACATGTCTAAATATATTTTATAAACTGTTCCAAATTAGGTTAATAAAGGGATTTGTTTCTCCTACTTAAAAAAAAATAAATAAATTCTGAAACTTCAGCCTTGGAGTATACAAGAAGAATTTTAAATTCTTTTAGTAATTTTTTTAAAATGAAAATATCAGGGCGCCTAAGTGGCTCAGTCTATTAAGCGTCCAACTTCGGCTCAGGTCAGATCTCACATTCATGGGTTTGAGCCCCGCATCAGGCTCTGTGCTTACAGCTAGTTCAAAGCCTGAAGCTTGCTTCAGATTCTGTGTCTCCCTCTCTCTCTGCCCCTCCCTGCTCATGCTCTGTCTCTCTCTGTTTCAAAAATAAATAATAAAATCATTAAAAAATTAAAATGAACATATCTTGATTCTTAGTCAGGTTTACAATATCTCAGGGTTTTTTGGGGGCAGTAGTACTGTCCTTTACTAATACACGCATACAGATATGAACATCTGTATGTTCAAGCAGTTGGCCTAAAGCAAGACTCCAGAGAACTTAGAGAGATGTTCCCATAATTACTAAAATGCTGTTACTTTTGTGGTAGTGTCATTATTTTTGTGTCGTGAGGTTTTAGTGTTATTATTTTTATATTGTGAGGTTTTGGTGTTTCAGCTGTAGCATGCATTTATATGGGCATCTGTGGGCTGGCTTAGGAATCGGATAATCTTTTCAGTATTATTTCAGAAACTAGAAATAGAGTTACCAAAGGTTGACCACATATCAACTTTTATAGAAGAAGTCTTCTGCAATTTGATGCTGTCTCCAGGTTGGCAGGGCCAGTCTGCTCTATACCTTTGCTGGAACAGCTGAGGAAATGATATAAAGGGAAAGGAAATGATTAAAGTTTGTCTTCTTTTCAATCTCAAAACATTACTACTATCACTTGGGTTGGTAGTATCTTTGGAGGGATTTATTCAAGTACACTCCCCCCCCACACCTTTTCCAATAGAAAGGAACATATTTGAAAATGAATTAGAGAACTTTATCATCTGACAGAAATGACAATATTAGGGAAAACATTATATCATTGTATCTTGAATAATCTGTTATCACTTTATAACTGGGTTAACTCTAATCAAAATGATCTTCAAGAATAAGTTTATTATATTTTGTTGCATCATTTATTTCTACAAGTCTGTAAGCCATCAACTCAAGTAGAAATCTTTTGCTATTCAGATTTTTATTGTGGTATTTATATTTAAATAATTTTAATTTTGTAGCAATTTTCTTCTTACAACCTAAATAAAATATTGTATAATTTTATGAATACGCCACTGGGTAGAGAAAAAATATGGTTCAGATTTAAAGAGAACCACTTTGTGTTTTATTTTAGATTTATATTGTATATAAAAGATGCCTCACATGGCAGAATACAATTGTAAGGACAATTTGACTCATAGAATCAATCAGTGGATGTTGACGGAACTCTGGCGGGGCATTATGGCGGAGATTGGATGTGGAGAGGAGAGTCCAGAGATGAATAAAGAACAGTCTCTTCTTTTAGAGAGCTTACACTGAACTTGGGGTGGGGGGGGGGAGGATAGTTATGTATAAAAAATTTATACTGTAGAATTTTTAGAACTTGAAAACCCATTAAAAACGTGAGAGTTAGTTGAATCAAAAATCCTAAATGCTTGGGCCTAACAAATTTGTCTCTGGGCCTGAGACATGGTTAGCTTCATTTCCTATCCTAGTAGTGGCATGGTGCCATGTCTGGGCTTCCAAGCAAAGCACAAGTACTATTCTGTTTGCTATATTAGGGCTGTGCCTAACTAGAGTTGGAGAACCAGGAAATCAGGGAGAGATGGCAGAACTTAGCCATAGCAGAGAAGTAGCAACAGATATATGGACAGAATTAGACACAGGGACACTACCTTGAGATCTAGTATTTATGAGTCAAACAGGCAAAGGGTCAAAACCAACTCTCTTCAATCAATAATTAAGAGCAGACTAGAAGGAAAGAGGTAATGTCCAACCTAGCTCAACTTCCTTTAAGGATTGGCCTTACTGCTTATGGAACAAGCACCATATAAATAGGCTTCCTGGACACAGCCCACTTTTAAATTATTAAGTCTTGATTTTGTTCCCTTTCCCTGTTTTATGATTTCTCTATTGGTTATTTAGTTATACCTTTTCCTTGCCCTTAGAAGCCTAATTCTTCTTGGCTACCACTTTGCCTCCAGCAGGCTTTTAGCTCTGCCTCTCTTTCTTGGCAGTGATTCTCCTCCCTGCTTCCACAAGGCCCAGGGTCTACCCAGCTGATATTATTTTCATCGGGCTCATACTAGCCTTGCTAGAAGACCTAAGATTTCTGGAACACTCTACTTTTGCTCTGGAGCAGCATCTGTTTTCCCTGTGATACATGTGGCCTGTCTGCCTATGGTGATGGAGACTGCCCCTGAGAGGCTGACTCTGGTAAGCTGCTTGAGCCATCTCAAAGCAAAAAATGGAATGCATCTATAGGCCATTTCTTTTCACACTTAGCCTGTCTGCACTTGTGTCCCAGTGTTCTCTAGAGTAAGGCCTGATTGCTATTGATTCTGTCAGCTTCTGGAAGAAAGTGGCCCATGTTCTTTTTCTGTTCATAGCACCACACTCTTCATAACTAATGCCTTGAAAAAGATAAAGTACTTTATCTGCCCAAATAGAAGATACACATTTATCTCCTCAGAAAAGAGGGGATTGCCTTTATTTCAGTCTTGAATTACTTTCAGATTATTGAGCGTTATTTTGAACATAAAATAGGAACTATTGTTTGGAGAAGACTTAGCCTAAAATCACCCCGGTCTGTGCTAGTTGGGGATAGTTTGATTTCCTAAGGTTGCCCATAAAAAAAGAAATAAAAAAACTTAACACGCTTGACACAGATTTAGTAATTATTCCTAATGGCATAACTTTCAGGTGTTGGATATCTTAATAAACTAAGTGAAAGAGCAATACAAGAAAGGCAATAACTTCAGTGGTGATGTTATAGCAATTACAAATACATATACATCTATAAGACAGATGAAAAAGCAATATTTTAATGTTACTTAAATCGCTTTGAACAAAAGCTCAGTGACTGCCACTATATTTGGATACCAAAATTCTGTATCTCAAACACTTTAGAGGAAAATAAAAGCTAGATGAAACATTTTTCACAGAGCTTTTCTTGGAAGACTTGGGTCTGATCTCATCCTCATCCCACCCTTCTGGCTATTGGCATTGTTTTTGGTCCTCCCATTATGCTGCTTATGTCCCCCTTCATATTTAATGCACATGTTTGACTTCCTAACTACATTGCTGAATTATCTGTTGTAGTGCTGCCTCTTTATCCACAGAGTATCTCTGAACTATATTGGTAACTCTACTTCTAGACTGATTTAGTCTTTCCTGATAAAATCTTTTTATTTTGGAGCCTGAGAGGATTTTTACCAAAGGTGAGGTTACCATAAGGCTAATGAAGTTTAAACTGCAGATTCTATACTTGAGATGCTGAGAGTTGTAGAATGTTCCAGGTGGAGAGAGAAAGCAGGTCGCAGTTGGGAAGCATTTCTGTGTAAACACTTATGTTATTCAAGAGATCTTAGAGAAAGGAACTTAAATCTCTAAAGCTTTAGCATTTTAGGGTGATTTCTTTTCACATTCTAAATAAATATTGACTTTTTGTACCTAATTTTGTCTTCATAATCTTGTATGCTTATTCTTAGAAAGGATCACCCAAATTGTATATGCTTCAGGTCACACAAAATTTCAGTAGGATCTGCCACTGGTTTTTACTAAATGAGGTACTTGGATGTTTTGCTAGTACTTATTACCTGCATTTAGTAACATGCAATTTATAAGAGAATCTCCACATCAGTGCTTTGGTGACTCTTACAAGAGAACTGGAACTTGCTGGTAGCCAGTACATTTCAGTGTTCGTATTCGTGAATGCTGTAAAACTGGAACTCAGATAACTGAGTTCAGTTCAGTTCAAGTCAGCGAGCCTTTGTGGGACGCCTGTTGTGCTGGCCCAGAATCATTTTTTAGTTTAAATGCAATTTAAGACTCATTTGAAATTGTCCTAACAGTGAAGTATTTTTAGTTCCTTGGAATCCTAATAGCAGTTCTCTTTAAAGAAATAGGAAATTGGAGCCAATGTGATATATATGCTTAAATGCCAGGGAACCACAATGATAAATTGTTGGCACCAATCATTTGATGTTTTCTGAAACAAAGAGACTTGTCAGTCTGCTAGTGCTAGGCATTTCAGTGTAAAGGACGTACAGTGGAAAGTATCCTTTATCTGTTTTGTAGATAGTTTCATAGATGACGGCTGTGGGTAAGTTTGGGGCAACTATTTTTTAAACCAAGGAACTCTAAATTGAAAATGAATTGTTATGTTCATCATTTCATCATTCTTTTTAAAATGGGTCATTTAGAGGCACCTGGGTGGCTCAGTTGGTTAAATGTGTGACTTTGGCTCAGGTCATGATCTCGCAGTTTGTGGGTTCGAGCCCCACGTTGGGCTCTGTATTGTCAGCTCAGAGCCTGGAGCCTACTTCTGATTCTGTGTCTCCCTCTCTCTCTGCCCTTACCCTGCTAGTGTTCTATATGTCTCTCAAATGAATAAAAACATTAAAAAATTTTTTTAATAAATAAAATGAGTCATTTAGTCAGTATCAAATACTTTGTGTTTGAGAAATATCATAAAATTCCTAAGAGACAAGTTCATATATAATATCAGGTACTGATAAATGTTTTGAAGACAGACAAAACCAGAGAAGGAGATTGATGGTTGGGGTGGAGGTGCTGTTTTAGAAATGCAGGACTGACTTTTAGCTATTGCTTGCATTTGCCAAGCATATCCCCATTAATTAGAACCTTTTCTGCACTTGCTATTGCTTCTGCCTGGAATGTTTCTTCAGATGACTGCTTCAGTTAATTTCTTACTTCACTCAGTTTAAAGTAGTGCCATCTACCATTCTATTCTTTTTCTCTACTCTACAAGTATACTTTACCATTTGCTTGGGAACCAAAGAGATGAAAATAAATTCTTTTTTTTCCATAATATTTTATTGTCAAAATGTTTTCCATACAACACCCCGTGCTCTTCCCCATGAGTGCCCTCCACCATCACCACCACCCCTTCCCCTCTTCCCCCTTCCCCTTCAACTCTCAGTTCATTTTGAGCATTCAGTAGTCTCTCAAGTTTTGTGTCCCTCTCTCTCCCCAACTCTTTCCCTCTTCCGCTCCCCCTGGTCC
>NC_043708.1:62659121-62664546 GCF_006229205.1 Suricata suricatta | reverse complement strand
ACACTGTTTTCCAGAGCGGCTGCACCAGTTTACATTCCCAACAACAGTGTAGGAGGGTGCCCGTCTCTCCACACCCTCGCTAGCATCTATAGTCTCTTGATTTGTTCATTTTAGCCACTCTGACTGGCATGAGGTGGTATCTCAGTGTGGTTTTGATTTGTGTTTCCCTGATGATGAGTGAAGTTGAGCATCGTTTCATGTGCCTGTAGGCCATCTGGATGTCCTCTCCTTTGCTATCTGAACTCTTACTACTTGCTGTCTGAAATTCAGGAATTGAAGATATTTTTATTTTATTACTTAATTTAATTTTACTTTATTAAACAAAAATTTTTAAGTAGTCTTCATGCGCAGCACGGAGTTCAATGTGAGGCTTGTACTCACAACTGTTAGATCAAGATTCAGACCCTTAACCAACTGTGCCACCCAGGCACCTCTTGAAGAGATTTTTTTTTGATCTCTTGTTGTTTGATCTAGGTATCTAAATTAGGAACCAAATAATTCTGTATAGTAGGGGATACTTATTTTCTTTATAGCACTTTTACTCACTGATTTGCTTTCTTTCTCTTTGTCTGCCTCACTTCCTCACTAAACTGTTAGTTCCACAGTGGTTGGGAATGGCTGGGACTTTATTTTGCCCACTGTTTTATCCTTATCTCTTGGAACAGTGCCTGACACCTAGTCAGTTCTCAATAAATATGTGTGTTAATACATGAATGAATCTATTTGGCCCTGTGTCATCTAAATCTTAATTTTAAAAATATATGCTTATATTTGGAAAAGGCTTATTTCATATTATTAAGTTTTAAGAAGCAAAATATGAGATTATATACACAGTATGATTTCCATTCAGGTTTTAAAAAATCTCAAATATTTTCATGTGTTCATTCCTTCATTCCTTCAGAGAAGACTTACTGATAATCTGCTGTGTAGTCTGTGTGTTAGGCATTCTAAGTCAGGTTCATGGTACCCATCATGAAACAATAGTAAATGAATGTCACCCTTCCCTTTACTCATTTTTTCTAGCTATGTTGATCTTCTTTCACTTGCTTACATTCACTAACCTATAGCCTTTGCACAGGCTATTACATTATGTGCTTAATATCTGTCTCCTACATTATAAATTCTTTGAGCCTAGAAACCGTGGTACCATTTAATCATCAACACCTAGCTCAATGCCTAATATGTAGTAGGCACTGCTTCTCTGGGTGGAGGAGTAAATGAATGAATAGTAGGAGCACCATGTCGAATCTAATAGAAGTTAGGGGAAGAAAATTTCAAGTTGGGATCCAGAATGAGGATGAATTAGCAAGTGAAGAAGACCCAGGTAGAGTGTTCTGGAGCTTAAGCTCAGACTTCATCCTCAAAGTAATAGAAGGATTTTATTTTTTAAAAAATATTTATTTATTTATTTATTTTGAGAGGGGGGAGAGAGAGAGAGAGAGAGAGAGAGAACGAACGAACATGTGTTCATGCACACATGCAGGTGGGGAGGGATAGGGAGAGAGAAGGAGAGAATTCCAAGCAGCTCCACACTTAGCCCAGAACCAACAGAGGGCTAAATCTCATGACCACAAGATCATGACCTAAGTTGATCTCAAGAGTCAAACATTTTACCAACTGAGCCACCCATGTACCCCAAAACAGAAGAATTTTAAACACAAAAGTGGGACTATCATATTTGCAGTTTAGATGGACCTTTTTTCAGTGGGGTAGGAACAGACTGGATGGACAGTGTCAAAGCAGAGAGACTGGTTGGGAGGCTTTAGTGAAAGATGATTGTCTCTCCATTGGATTCTTGGCAAGGGGTGAAGAGAGAATTAGATACACTTGAGAGATTTTTAGAAGGCAGAATAAGTGACTAGTGCCAGTGAGGGAAAGGGAAGAGTTGAAGGTATGATTCCATGCTTCTACCTTAGGCAAATGAGAAGATCGTGCTGTGGACTTGTAGGGAGGAGCTGTCTCAGGAGAAAAGAGCCTGTGGCATCCTTAAGACCTATATAAATTGAGATTGACCCTTAAGGACTTGGTAACATAGCTGAATTTTCTCGCTATAGATACTTAGAAAGCTGCCTGAAAAGAAATAATCAAAATGTTAATAGTTTTGGAAGTCTAGTTCTGTGTCTAAATTTTTCTTTTTATTAAGTTTTGGTTATCATTATTAGTGTGTTTTATGAAGGAAAATAGTAAACTTTAAAAAATTATATTAGGATCTGTCATAGGAAATGCTGTACCAAAAAACCCAAGGACACAAAACTAAGGCCTTCCTAGGTAAAATATGTGCTGCTTCCAATGGAAAAAAAAAAATTATTGGTTCTGAATAGAAACCACTGTGGAATGGGTTCAACTTTAGTATATGTGTATGTGTTGGGAGGGTAGGGCAAGGGAGGAAGGGTCATTTGGAAATTTTACTGTAGTGTGCGTAGAGGGTCTGCTAGATGCAGGCACTGGTCTCTTATTTATTCATTATTTAAAAATGTTTATTTTTGAAAATGAGAGAGAGAGAGGGAGAGAAAGAATGAGACAGAGAGAGAGAGAGAGAGAGAGAGAGGGAACACGAGAGGGGGAGGGGCAGAGAGTGAGGGAGACACAGAATCCTTAGCAGACTCCAGGCTCCGAGCTGTCAGTGCAGAGCTGGATGCAGGGCTCCAACCCATGAACTATGAGATCATGACCTGAGCCCAAGGCAGACCCCTAACAGAATGAGCCACCTGGGTGCCCCTCTTACTTATTCATTTATCCTTAGCCTTTAGCATAGTCCCTCACACTTAGTAATGGCTTAAGTGAAAGCTCTTGTTTTAGATTTGTTGTTAATGTTTATTTTTGTTTACAGCACTATTCACTGCAGTTGTTATACGATGATGTTATTTGTGTCATCTTGGTTTTTAGGTAGATTGGGGTCAACTGGACTATTTAGTTATTGACATGCCACCCGGAACTGGAGACGTACAGTTATCAATCTCACAGAATATTCCCATTTCAGGTAATCTTAAACTTTAATTTGTGCTGTCTTTGGTATTTTGCTCTTGCTATCCAGAAAAACAAACTCCATGACAGGCAAACATTTTTATGTCTTAAAAACAATCATTTTATCAATGTCTTTATAGATCAGATTCATAAATTCAATTTTTCAAAATATTACCAGAATGAATATATTTACAAAAACATGGTGATGATATAAATCTGTGTTCTAGAAAAACAATAACCATTAAATATTGTTTAGGTAGAACATGGCTGTTTGGTTCACAGCTGTCATGCAGGGACAGCCTAGTGCCTAAGTGTCTAGAAGTAGACATGAGGAAAATTTGGATTTTGGATAAATATGAGAATGGGAAAATTTTATATTCATCTAATTATTTAATGTAAAAGTCAAGGGAGCAATAAACCTACTAGCTTTCATCAACTACACAATATTTTATTCTGGTAGTATCTTTTCTATGTTATGGAATTTAAATATCAGTTGTTAGCTTTTATGTTGAATCGGTTTCTAAGGATTTTCCTAAATTCCAGTGGAGAAATAATTGTAAATTTCTCTTACTTATAAGCATTTTATCTATTCATAATAAATAACCAAGAAATATTGCTGCCATTTAATGAGCAAAAGGTTTAGAAGCTAGATTTTTGATAAGATATACACATTGGTCAGAAATATCAATATAGGGGTACCTGGGTGGCTCAGTCAGTTGAGCGTCAGGATTTCACAGTTGTGGGTTCGAGTCCCGCCTGGAGCCTGTCTTCAGATTCTGTGTCTCCCTCTCTGCCCCTCCCCTGCTTGCACTCTGTCTTTCTCTCTCAAAAATAAAAATTTTTTAAAATTAAAAAAATATATCAATATAGCTTCATTAAGATAAAATTTTTTGACGTTGCCCCAGAAGGCAGTAAAATGAATATTTTTATATTTAAATATATATGTAACTTTAATGGAGTCTGAGACTTTTTCTTTAGTGAAGCAAGCTAGAAAGTATGAGATGGGAGTAAAGTGAAGTAATATAGGAAAGTAGTTGAGTACGTTTTTTTATAATCAGCTTACTAGATAGTCTGCTTTTTCTTTTTTTAAGTAGTTTTGGGATTTTTATATTTCTAAGTCTTAAGAGTACTCACTAAACATTTACTGAATAAAATGTGCTTCTGGCACCTTGACATTCTTGTTGCAGGCTTCCAAAATGCTTACATTACTTATGTGGATAATACATTGATACAATTGGGCTAAACTATCACATGTTCCCTGAATTGTGACTTGGCACCTTGAAAAAGTTTAATTTACTTCACACAGCTACTGATAGCCCTAAGGAATTTACTTTTGTTCACTCAGATAACAGTCCCTCTATTTGGACAGGTTTTATGATTATAGTACTCTATTTTAATTTATGCTTATACTCTAAAACCAACAGTATGTAGATTAGGGTTAGATTTCCTTCTTCAAGGATTTCTTTCTTACATGCTAAAATTTAACCAGTAATAGTTCTTTATTCATTTTTTTTATGAAGAGTCTACCCTATAATCAATAGGTCATTAATATCATAGAATAAAAATAGTATTTTTTGTTGTGGTGGTGGTGGTAAAACATAACAGTTCGGTAGTATTGAGTACATTCATATTCTTGGGCAACCATCACCACCATCCAGCTACAGAACTTCCTCATCTTCCCAAATTGAAAACTCTGTATCCATTAAACAATAACTATTAATTCCCTCCTCTCCCAAGACCCTAGTAACCACCATTCTTTCAGAAACAGTATATTTTATGTTCAGATGGGAGAATGAGGAAAATATATTTTAAAAGATAGATAAATATTGATATATCTAATATTGACTTTATACTTTATTAATAAAATTTTAAATCAACAAATATTTATCCATGTAAAGGCAGATGCTAAGCCCTGTGGAGGATCCATGGACTATTAAATCACAAGTATTTTCCCTAGAGCCTAATTCTGTACCTTTTTTGATACTCAGACCTTTTTTGAGATTTGATTAACATGTGGATTTCCTCCAGGAGGATGTATTTGTACCTACAGAAACAGTATTTTAATGTGTCATTTCATGAGGCTCACAGTTCTGAGGTTAAAAGCCCCAGCTCTAGGAGACAGAGCAAGGAGAAGGGCAGGGGGGATAAGTGGCTACTCTGAAAACAACTACAAGGAAGAAATTGCTGTGATTGAGGTCTAGGGACCTCATCAAGATAAAAAGCTTCTGCAAGGCAAAGGAAATAATAAAAAAAACTAATAGGCAACTGACAGAATGGGAAAAGATAGTGGTGAATGGCATATCAGATAAAGGGCTAGTATCCAAAATATACAAGGAGCTCACTAAACTCCATACACGAAAAATGAATGATCCAGTGAAGAAATGGGCAGAAGACCTGAATAGACACTTCTCCAAAGAGGACATCCAGATGGCCAATAGGCACATGAAATGATGCTCAGAGT
>NC_043708.1:62628418-62659021 GCF_006229205.1 Suricata suricatta | reverse complement strand
TAGATGCTGGCGAGGGTGTGGAGAGATGGGCACCCTCCTACACTGTTGTTGGGAATGTAAACTGGTGCAGCCGCTCTGGAAAACAGTGTGGAGGTTTCTCAAAAAACTATCGATAGAACTTCCCTATGACCCAGCAATAGCACTGCTGGGGATCTACCCAAGGGATACAGAAGTGCTGATGCATAGGAGCACATGTACCCCAGTGTTCATAGCGGCACTTTCTACAATAGCCAAATCATGGAAAGAGCCTAAATGTCCATCAACTGATGAATGGATCAAGAAGATGTGGTATATATATACAATGGAGTATTACATGGCAATGAGCAAGAATGAAATCTGGCCATTTGTAGCAAAGTGGATGGACCTTGAGGGAGTCATGCTAAGCGAAATAAGTCAGGCAGAGAAGAATAGATACCATATGTCTGCATTCATAGGTCTAACAGGAGAGACCTGGCAGGGGACCATGGGGAGAGGAAGGGGGAAAGAGAGTAGGGGAGAGTGAGGGACTCAGATCAAGGGAGACTACTGAATACTGAAAACGAACCATGGACTGAAGGGGGAGGGGGAGGGAGAGAGGGGTGATGGTCATGGTGGGGGGCACTTGTGGGGAGAAGCACTGGGTGTTATATGGAAACCAATTTGACAATAAACTATTTAAAAAAACCAAAAGTGCTGTGTGAGAAATCTAAACTCCATGCTGTGGGGGATCATAGGACAAAGAGATCATGGATTTGAGGGAAATTGTAAAACTTAATGGAGATGAGCTTTTTGTAAATTTTTTTTTAACATTTATTCATTTTTGAGAGACAGAGACGGAACTCGAGCAGGGGAGGTGCAGAGAGAGGAGGAGACACAGAATCCGAAGCAGGATCCATCCAGGAGCTGTCAGCACAGAGCCTGACACAGGACTCAAACTCACTGACCATGAGATCATGGTCTGAGGTGAAGTCAGAAGCTTAACTGACTGAGCCACCCAGGCGCCCCAGAGATGAGCTTTTAAAAAATGTTTATTCATTTATTTTAAGATAGAGAGTGCAGAGGTGGGGCAGAGAAAGAGGGATAGAGGGCATCCCAAGCAGGCTCCACACTCACTGCAGAGCCCCACGCAGGGCACAAACTCACAACCATGAGATTATGACCTGAGCAGAACTCAAAAGTTGGATGCTTAATGGACTGAGCCATGCAGGTGTCCCTTGAGATAAACTTTAAAAAATAAATATGATACATTGCAGAGCATTCAAGATAGCACCATACCTTATTTGCTTTGCCTTTTCTTGGCCTAAGGGAAAGAGGTCAGGAAATGAAACTTCCTATGTTTATAATTCTATTATAGAAATGTAATGTACATTTTATTTTCCAAGTCTGATCCATTAAAAATAAATAAGGCCAGGTACTAATGCTGTTTTTGAAAATTCATAAACTTAGTGATTTCTGAACATTGAAAGTAAAATTATTGTTTATGTGTTTTCTTAATTTTCTTTAATGAGCATGTATATATTTAAAATTTTTTAAAGTAAATAGAAAGCAGTAATTCTTCAACAACAGATTTCTGTATAAATTGGTGCCATGATAATTGCCTGTTATTAATAAACCACCATTTAAAGACAGTCTTTTATATATTGAGTTTTGTATTTAATTATCACAGGTATTTTCTTATTTGCTTAAATCTTTGAAGAGTTAGGCAGCTTTCCCAAGGTCCTCCAGTTATCGGATTGTACCTGAGGCTGAAGTGGGAAACCCAGGCTTTCAACCTCTATGAAAGCTGTTCTAATACAAAGCCAGAGTCAAATCAGTTTGACTCGCTGATTTTCTGAGTTTAGTTCTAGTCCACTCAAACTCATTTAAGTATAAATTATTCTAATCTCCGTGAACTCTGATAAAAATAAATTTTTTTCATGAGTATGCCTAGATCTGTGCAATCCTGTATGATAAGTATCCAGCCAGCGGTTTGTATGAGTGTTTACTATGTTCAGTTTTGTTTCTGTTTCAATTCCTGAGAGATTGCGTTGGGCCTCTTTAATTTGTCTGTTCCAGGGAAGGTCTGGACACAGTCTAGAAGCAGTTTCCTTTGGCCTGTGGGAGTAGAGCCCCAAATGATTCTTGGAAAGACCACTATCATCTTTGGGCAGATCATTTGGCTAGTTTCCAGGCATACTGGCTATCAGTATAGAGTTGTAGTGGTCAGTGTTCGTACATTCATACTGTGGGTTATTATGTCAATATTAAAGTTAACAGCAATGAAAATATTATATTTTCTACACTATCTCTTAATTTTATACTTAGAAAAATATCCAGCAATAAAAGTATCCTACTGAAAAGATATAATGGGGTTGGGGTAGGAGGCAGGAGGATACATGTGATTGTGATTTGTATGTGTGGGTGTGTGTGGGGGTGTGTGTGTGTGCATGCATGTGTGTGTTAAATGCTTATTAGTTCCTGAGGTTTGGTTTTATTCAGGCCAGCATCATTTCATAGCTAACATATCTGAGCTGTCTCCCAGGAAGGGTACCAACCAAAGAGTTGCTGGCCTGCTCGAATCATGGCTTTCATCAGTTTATATTATCTGCAACAGCCTGTCAGATTCCTGTCTGCCTTTCTAGGCCTAACTGAATTATCTCTTTTCTAATTATGAACCAAATTTTCCTTTTCTCTTATCATTGACTTTAGAACTCTTTTAAGATACTCTGTATTCTATCTTTTCTTATGTCCCATATCCCATTAACCATTTAAGCTCTTTAGACTCCCATTTGAGTTCCTCTGTGATTTGACTTCCTTCTCTTTCCTGCCAAACCCCTTCATATAACCTGGAATCCCTTCCCAAAACCGTTATGTCATCACTGCCCCCTCTTTCTTCCCTTTACAAATGTCTTTATATACATTTAACCCTCATTTAGACTCTCTTTCTGGTCAGTGGGTACCCATAGCCTGCATACCCTTTACTTCAAATGTCTTTCATCTTTTTCATATCCCTAGTTGGGAATCATTTCTCTCTCTTTGGAATTTACATAGCATTTCATTTAGACTACTCCTATGGCACTTCTCATGTTCTCCATTCATAGCCTGCATAACTATATTATCTTCTGTACCAGACTGTTACTCCCTGGAGGGCTAAGGATTTGTTTCATTCATCTTTGTATTTTTCACAGTGCCAAACTCTGTTCCTTCCTGTAACCACTCAGGAAATGTTGAACCAAAGAATGAGTGTTTTATCTGTGTATCTGTATTATCTTCTCAAATAGGATGTCAGCTGCTTGAATGCAAGAACTTTTTCCTCTTCATCATAGTACTTAGAGTACCTTGGGCAGTAACTTCTGCAATTAATAGTGATTGAATAAATAACAAAGCTAGTTGACTAGCTATCACTGTTTATGTGAACAGATCTGTGCCTCCTTATCTTTCTCACCAGCCTGCTAACTCACTCCTATGATCTCCTCCACCCCAACTGCTTTTCCCCAGGTGTTTTTTGTATATGTTTTTTTCTAGTTATATTTTTTATATTTATTTTTTCTTTTATAGTTTATTGTCAAGTTGGTTTCCATATAACACCCAGTGCTCATCCCAACAAGTGCCCCCCTCCATGCCCATCACCCTACTTCCACTCTCCCCCACTCCCATCAACTCTCAGTTTGCTCTCAGTATTCAAGATGTATAAGTTTTAAGATGTATTTATTAAAAACATGCATTTTATTTCACTTTTTGTTCATGAGAAACATGCTTTTATTTTAGGGATTTATTTCTGCTGTCTTTTTTCCTCTTCTACATATAATATCCTTGTCATCAGATAATACCTTTTAGTATTTGTTTTGGTGCCTGGGACATAGTATGCGTGTGGACACTTGCTGTTTGCTTACATGCAGACTCTGTATTAAATTAGTAGTGAGACTCTCTGGCATCGCTCCATTCTAAGACAATAATAAATTCTCTCATTTATTTGCAGGGATGCTTAGTAAGGTGCTAACTGCTTCTCTGTTTATCCTTACCTGTGAAATATCTGCCTACACTACAGACTTAAAAGGATCAAATAAGATCATGTAAAAGTTGCATCTAAATGTATATTTGTTTAGAAACTACTTGAACACTTTAAAGAAGTTTTTTGGTGGGATGGTGGTGGTGAGATGTGAATAGAAAGAGTCTTTGTATCAGCTTTGCATATCTCTAAACCATTCATGAGAATGAAATGAAATGTTTTATATTTGGAAAGAGACATCCTTTTGGAAAATTTATGGAGGCAGACCTGTATAAGCAAAAAGAGCCTTTTTCTGAATGCTAATTAGCAACTCTTCATATGTGTTCCATTTTTTTTGTTGTTGTTCAATCAAATAGATGATCAGCTCATTATAAGAACTTTAAAGAAAAAAAGTCATCCTCTTTTTTGTATTAAAAGTGTTGTGTACCAAAAACTAAAGAAGTGTTGGGTACCAACAACAGTAATAAATATGTTAACGGCAGTATTGGTGGCTAATGATTTAAATTTGAGCTCACATGATATTGAATCATTACATACTACAAATACCTTGTAGTTGTAGTAATTGCTGGAGGGAAAAGAGACAGAATAAAGGATGGGAAATAACCAATTATAGTCTTTGGATTTGCTCTTGTTGAACTTGTCAAGGGAAAAAGGCAGAGTTGTCAGGGCTGGTTTTATTTTTCTTACTCCCTTTTTTCTTTTTTAAGTTACACTTTGCTGGGTTTTTTGCTTGTTGTTTGTTTAGCTTGTAAATTGGCTGTTGTCATACACTGAGTTGGGTGCTTTCCAGGGTTGACTTCTGGGTTTTTTAAGACATAGTGATGAGCTCTTGGGAATTTTGAACACTTAT
Source organism: Suricata suricatta (assembly GCF_006229205.1). NCBI lineage: Eukaryota > Metazoa > Chordata > Mammalia > Carnivora > Herpestidae > Suricata > Suricata suricatta. The sequence goes on along the minus strand of NC_043708.1, from coordinate 62,654,204 downwards.
CTGCTCTTCCATAATAGAAGAGGATTAATATTTCTTTGAGGAACATTATAAGTTCCTTGAACATTTTGAAAATAAATGCACTGTGCTAGTAATTGAGTTCTAATAGATATTACCTAATTCTTTTCTTTCTTCCTTTGCTTTTTTCCCCTTTGCTTTAACTGAAGTCCTCTGCATGACTATATGAAGAGGTTTTTTTTAAATTTTTAGCAGTTTTTTAAAAAATTTATTATTGAGAGACAGAATGAAACAGAACATGAGCATGGGAGGGGCAAACACAGAATCTGAAAGAGGCTACAAGCTCTCAGCTGTCAGCACAGAGCCCAACATGGGGCTCAAACTCACAGACTGCGAGATCATGACCTTAGCCAAAGTGGGACGCTTAACTGACTGGGCCACCCAGGTGCCCCTATGAAGACTATCTTAATTTGATTTGACTCTCAGAATTCAGTGAAGAGTTGATGCTCCACATGAAATATGTGAAACATATTTTCTTTTTGAAAAGACTGGAGGGTAAGGTATTTTTATTAAGATGGCTATATTAGTCAGGGTCCTGACAGGAAACAGGAAACCTTAAAAGGAATTAACAGAATCAAGTTAATGAAGGGACTGGTAATAGAGGTGTGGGCTGAAGTACCCAGGGACTAGTGACAGTAGGAAGTTACTCTATTCCTCTGTCTAATGGGGCCTAGGAATGAACTGTGTCAGTGGAAGCTTGGGACTGCTGGAGCCATGCAGGAGGGGCTGCCGTTTGGCTGCTGTGGCCAGAGAGGAACTTAGCCAAGGCCAGAACTGCTGTAAGGCAGGGAGTGCATGAGGTAGGTAATAATATTGCAATTTCTCTTCCTTCTCAGCATCTTATATCCTGCTGGTACTTCCTACTGGTACTCCCTATTGGAAGCCAGAGGGTAAGGGAACTCAGGTGGTACAGTTCACAGAGACTGGCTACCCAGGCATTGATCAGGACAGGGATGCGTGGGGAATGAAGCAGCGCTGGTAAAGGGAAGGGAGTGAAATGTAGCAAGTGGAAAATAACTGGAACAGCTTCTCCTCTTAGTCATCCTTCTTATACTTGTGAATTCGTGGCTTGTAGGAGATGAACTACAGAGCAAATATTTGTGCCCACTACAAATCTGCAGGCCGATACCGATACTAGTAGTACAACGTTGTAAAAATCCATACTATCACAAAGTAAAATTGTACTGTTACCAAGTGTATAAATAGAGTATTTATTTGTAGATAAACAGTCATAGAAGTACATTTTGTATAGTGGGGAGTAATGGATGGAAGAATTTATTTTGATAGCTTAGAGTTATGAAAAAACTTGCCCTTCACTTTATTAATTAAAAATTGATGTAGGAGTGAAACTTTTGGAAACAGTTTTATATACTATATAATCTTCATATAAAGATTGAGCAGTTGAGAGGGGAACCATAATGATCCCTTTTTGTTCTCTGTCTTTTCCTTTCAGGGAAGGGCAGAAGTGGCACAGAAAAGAGCCAGCTAGTCCTCGTATGGGTCCTTCCTAGAGAGGGAGTTACTATACATGGCAGGGTAGTCAGCTAGACAGTATGATAAATATCCTTGAGCTCAAGAGACGCTGCACTAGGAGACTAAAAATGACAGAAGCGAGGTGATGCCCTTTCTTCCTGTATAGGCCCCTTTCTGTCTAGACTCTGGATAGAAGGAAGGCCAGAGGCCTTTCTCCCTCTTACTCATTTAAATGAGATGAGGTAGGAATTTTAAATTAAGCCACCTTAATATTTCAGTACTGTTTAAAGTGAAAGGTATTTATTGCTTGTGAAAGACACTCGGCCTATTGTCGAAATAATTGAACCCCTATTCACTCATGAAAGACACATGAGAAAAAGCTGTACAAGTCTACACTAGTGTTTTCCCCTCCACCAGCAGTTTGTTTGGTCTAATCAATAATCTCTTTTATAGTAACACTCTTTGGTTGCTAATTTGGACAGTAGTTTTGATAATATGAAACCTCTTGGGGTTTGGAGGATCAAAAACTTATTGTTGCTATTGTTACATAAATGTATTACCTTAGGCCATCACTTGAAATAGTTTCCTTGTTTATCTGGTGTTTACTATCTCAAAGGAAAAGGTAACCTAACTAAAGTATTTTTCTTAAATAACTGTTTTTCCCTTCTTAATTGTTTTCAAATTTAAGAGTTATTCCTTAAATATCCAGTACTAATCCTTTGGAAAACCATTGAAAATTCAAGGAAAAACATTTGGCTATTTTGGATTTTAGTGCTTTGCTTCCCCTATAGTTTGACAGTTTATAATGACCTCAAATATTAAAGCTAGAAACATGCTTATACTTTAAAGGTGGAAGACTGAAGTCATGGCTATTTCTAGTATTCCAGAGATACTACATCTTCAATTATGTTTTCAATTTGCAGAATGGAAGTTTGAAGGAGACAATCAGTTTTGGACTCCTTCCATGTATACTGTGTTTCCACAAATGGATATTTGTCAAGAATTTCATGATGTAGAAGAGAATTATTGTTTTATTTATCAAATTATAAAAATTTGTTTTTAAAATAAATTGTTTTGTGATCATACAAATTATAGCCAGGTGTTAGAGACTAGAAACTGTATTCCAGGGTTTTATTATTTAGGGCATTCCTAGTACTCAGTCCGAAGTGGCAGTCCTTGTTACACTGGGAATCAAATTATAAAATTAAATATACTATCATTGATTATGAACAAGTGTTTCCAATCTAAATTTCAAAAAAAAGTAAGTTTTTTAGGCTCTTGTGTTTATGTTAACGTGTATTATAAGTTGAAGTTACAGCTTACCACTTAACAGTTCAAAGAAATAGCCTGAGGATTAACAAGTTCTGAATTATGACATGGAAAGACTCAGGATTAAAAAACTTCATCAAATGATTCATCTATAATCAGCTTTCAGAATCACTTGGTCTCAACCAGCCTATCTAATGCTTGAATTCCTTGATCATTTATTTAGCTTGTGTTTGAAAGAGAAGCTTCTGAGGTAGTTCATTCAGTTTCATTGTTTAAGAATTTCTGGGCACTTCTGGGTGGCCTGGGTGTTTCACTCAGTTAAGTAACTGACTCTTGGTTTTGGCTCAGGTCATGATCTCTTGGTTTGCGAGTTCAAGCCCATCTTCGGGCTGTGTGCTGGCAATGTGGAGCCTGCTTGGGCTTCTCTCTCTCTCTCTCTCTCTCTCTCTCTCTCTCTCTCTCTCTCTCTCTGCAGCTCACCCTGCTTATGCTGTCTCTTTTTCAAAAGGAAGAAAAAAAATGCATTTCTGGGCACTTCCTTCATGCTAAAATTCCTTAATTTCTTTAAAGGTCGATAAATAGTATAGTCACCAATGGGTAGTCAGATTCATGTTGAAACTTACTTTTAATTTCATTAAGCATTTATATGTAAGAAAAATTACAAGTCCCACAGTCTATCATTTTAAAAGGTTTGCAATTGATTATAGATTTTAGAAATTTGATCAGAATCTTAGGTTTAGCTCTGAAGAATATCTTCACATTTAAGTATGGTAGTATTTGGCAGTGGAACAAAACTTTTCCACATAAAGTCTCAGTCTCTTGCCTGAATATACCTGGCTAAATAAAGTTAGGGTAATTGGGGAGTAATAATTCTCCTCTCTAGAGTTTATATGAGAGAAAATATGTATAAAAAGGGATGTGTTTCATTATTTTAAAAAAGCTTTTGGTGGTAGCTGACTGTGAGCATGGGCAGGTCGAGCTATACATGTATCTAACAGAATTTGAAATACAAAATATTCAATCTAAGAGTACAACATGAACAGACTCGCACAGAAGAGGACAAGAGCTTTCTTTCTGAGTTGTAGAGATGTATATATACACGTAGGCTCCCCAAAGTGTTTACTGATAAGCATTAAAGATGGAGTCAAGACCAGAAAGAAGCAATGATTTTATCCTAACTTTACTGGAAAAATCAGAACTGAGGGGAGGAAGAGAGTAAGAGAGCAAGCAAGTGTGAGTGAAGAGTGTGAGCTTGTTTATTTCCAGCTGAAGTTCTTTGAAATCTCTGAAAATCTCACTTTCTGGAGTGGTTCCTTAGTGACCAACCATCCGGATAGCCCTGGTGAATTCTTTATTAACATCATTAAGGTGAGATGATTGCAAGCCCATTCCCTGTTACTCCATTATTGAGGGGCTAGTCTTTGTCCTTAAAAGCAGACATACATGTAGATTCCTTTGATGAACTTGAATTCATATTAAAGTTCCAAAGTGCATATTCTCTTTCTCACCAGTGATTTTGAACTACTGTGGTTTCCACTAATTATTGTGTTTTTATAATTCTTTTTGGCATCCATTAACATAAGATTTTCTGTATCAAAATTCATTTCTTTCATTTTTAATGTTATTTTTGAGAGAGAGAGACAGAGCGAGAGAGGGGGAGGTGTAGAGAGATAGAGGGAGACACAGAATCTGAAGCAGGCTCTAGGCTATGAGCTGTCAGCACAGAGCCCAGTATGGGGCTTGAACCCATGAACCACAAGGTCATGACTGAGCTGTAGTCGGATGGTTAACTGACAGCCACCCAGGCATCTCTCAAAATTCATTTCTAAAGTGAGAAAAATTATGATTGATTTTTAAATTAATAAAACATATCCTTTTGTGACTGTAGTCAATTCTTTATTGGAATGGAGCAGACAGCCCAAAACAGTGACTAATGAAAGAATTATTTATATTTCCTTTCAAACACAGTCTGAGGGTATATCATTAGATATTCCTTGATCTTATTAGCAAGTTATTATTATTATTTTAGAGAGCATGTGTGAGTAGAGGAGGGGACAGAGGGGGAGAAATAGAGAATCCAAGTAGGCTCCATGTTCAGCACAGAGCTCAACAAAGAGCTTGATCCCATGACCCTGGGATCGTGATCTGAGCAGAAATCAAGAGTTGGAGGCTCAAACTGAGCCACCGAGGCGTCCTCCAAATGTTTATAAATTAGGAAACTGGGGAGTTGCAGAGAAGAAAGATTGGGGGGGTTAAAAATGCCAAAGTGAATCTCTTTTATAGTTACATAAACAATGAAATATTTGGTATTACTTATTTTAAACTAGCAGAACTTGCATGATTTTTTTCTTTTACTACAAGTATCTTTAAATAAATCTAGGAGAATTAGAGCAGTAAATATTAGATTACTGTTAACATTAAGAATAGCAGTTAGGGGGTGCCTAGATGGCTCAGTTGGTTAAGCATCTGAGTCTTGATTTAGGCTCAGGTCATGATATTGTGGTTTGTGAGTTGGAGCCTCACGTGAGACTCCATGCTGGCAGTGTGGAGCCTTCTTGGGATTCTCTCTCTCTCTCTCTCTCTCTCTCTCTCTCTGCCCCTTTCTCTCTCTCTCTCTCTCTCTCTCTCTCTCTCTCAAAATAAATAAACTTAATTTAAAAAACTAAGAAAAAAAGAATAGTAGTTAATTTGTTCTTTTAAGTCTTAGTTGACTTTATATTGATGTACGCAACAGAGTTGTAAAGTATAGAATTACTCATCTAAGTATAATTATGAGCAATTCTTGTTGTACATATTAGATTCCAACACTTCTCAATAAAGCATGAGAAATAGATACAGCTTATGCCCTAAACCTTATAATGGCATAATTGGCTACTTCCACACTGGTGTAATTATGATAAGCCTAACATCTAGAATAATCCATTTAAAATGTTTAACTACTCTGAACTCTGACCCAAATTCAGATAGGCAGATCTAGATTTTTCTCTTAATAGTCACGAGAATTAGCAATTAAAACAATACTCTAAGTAATTACTGTTTAAGATGTTTACATATTTACCAGAATCTGTCAAACAATCTTTTATAGTAAATCTCAGCTGTTAAAAAGCCTTTTAGAAAGATTTCAACTTGGAAAATTACATTTAAAAATATTATTAAATTGTTTGGACTTATATATCTACTCTAGAAAATGGATAGAAAATTCTCCATAGAATTCTTGAGAAAGGGCTTTATGATACTATATTTTACCCCTAGGCAATAATTCCATTTATTGCAAACTGAACATTCTCTTTGTTGCTACTGACCTTCCTTGTGGTCAGTAGAGGGAACAAAAATTTCAGAACAAACTCTCCATCAGAAAAGTGAAGTGACAATTGCATCAAAAACCATAAAATATCTAGGAATAGATCTAACCAAAGAGGTTAAAAATCTATACACTGAAAACTATACAAAGCTTATGAAAGAAATTGAAGAAAACATAAAAAAAATGGGATAATGTCCCAAGCTCCTGATAGGAAGAACAAATATTGTTAAAATGTCAGTCCTACCCAAAGCAATCTATATATTAAATGCAATACCAATCAAAATAACACTAGCATTCTTCACAGAGCTAGAACAAACCATCCTAAAATTTGTATGGAACCAGAAAAGACCCTGATTAGCCAAAGCAATCTTGAAAAAGAAAACCAAAGCAGGAGTCATCACAATCCCAGACTTCAAGCTATTTTACAAAGCTATAATCATCAAGACAGTATGATACTGGCACAAGAACAGACACTCAGATCAATGGAACAGAATAGAGAACTCAGAAATGGACCCACAAAAACATATGGCCAACTCATCTTTGACAAAGCAGGAAAGAATATTCAGTGGAATAAAGAGTCTCTTCAGCAAGTGGTGCTCTGAAAACTGGACAGTGGCAGGCAGAAAAATGAACCTGGACCACTTTCTTACACCATAAACAAAAATAAACCCAAAATGGATGAAAGACTTAAATGTAAGACAGGAAGCCATCAAAATCCTCAAGGAGAAAGCAGGCAAGAACCTCTTTGACCTTGGCTGCAGCAACTTCTTACTCCATACATCTTCGGAGGCAAGGGAAACCAAAGCAAAAATGAACTATTGGGACCTCATCAAAATAAAAAGCTTCTGCACAGTGAAGGAAACAATCTGCAAAACTAAAAGGCAACTGACAGAATGGGAGAAGATATTTGCAAACAGCATATCAGATAAAGAGTTAGTATCCAAAATCTATAAAGAACTTATCAAACTCAACACTCAGAAAACAAATAATCCAGTGAAGAAAAAGATATGAATAGACACTTCTCCAAAGAAGACATCCAAATGGCCAACCAACACATGAAAAAATACTCAACATCACTCATCATCAGGGAAATACAAATCAAAACCACAATGAGATGCCACCTCACACCTGTCAGAATGGCTAACATTAACAACTCAGGCAACAACAGATGTTGGCGAGGATGTGGAGAAAGAGGATCTCTTTTGCACTGCTGGTGGGAATGCAAACTGGTGCAACCACTCTGGAAAACAGTATGGAGTTTCCTCAAAAAGTTAAAAATAGAACTACCCTATAACCCAGCAATGGCACTAGTAGAAAGTTATCTAAGGGATACAGGTATGCTGTTTCCAAGGGGCACATGCACCCCCAAGTTTATAGCAGCACTATTAACAATAGCCAAAGTATGGAAAGAGCCCAAATGTCCATCGATGATTGAATGGATAAAGAAGATGTGGTATGTGTATATATATATATATATATATATACATATATATATATATGTATATATATATACACACACACACACACACACACACAATGGAGTTTTACTTGGCAATCAAAAAAAAAGAAATCTTGCTATTTGTAACTACGTGGATGGAACTAGAGGGTATTAGGCTAAGCAAAATTAGTTGGTCAGAGAAAGACAAATATCATGTGACTTCACTCATATGAGGACTTTTAAGACACAGAACAGATGAACATAAGGGAAGGGAAGCAAAAATAATATAAAAACAGGGAGGGGGACAAAGTATAAGAGACTCATAAATATGAAGAACAAACAGAGGGTTACTGGAGGGGTGGTGGGAGGGGAGATGGGCTAAATGGGTTAGGGGCATTAAGGAATCTACTCCTGAAATGATTGTTAGTTAGCACTATATGCTAACTAACTTGGATATAAATTTAAAAAAAATTTTTTAAAAGAAAAGTGAAGTGACATCATGAGTGAAGGTTTTAAAGGGAAAAAATTTGGGCTAGTGCATATTGGTTCATGTTCCAAGAGCCCTGAGAAAAATGAAAAATTATTAGATAGGCAGCCAAGAGTCATAAAGATAAAATGTAATATCAGATATGAAGACCATATTTTGAGAAAAGAGATATAATAAGAAGGAAAAAAATTCCTTTAAAATTTAAAAATCTAGGTTGTGATACACAAATTGATTAAGAATGATTAGATTTAAGTTTACTGTATTAAAAGGGTAAAGCAAAAGAAGTAGTGATCTTTATGTGTATATGTAAGTAAGTAAGCAATCTCTACACCCAACATAAGGCTGTAACTCACTACTCTGAAATCAAGAGTCACATGCTCCTCTGACTGAGCCAGCCACGCACCCCAAAAAGTAGTGATTTATGTATATGAGGCAGTTATGTTTTTGTATTCTTTAAAGAAGGCTAGAAAATTTTCTCTCAGTAGTGCCCTAAAGACGGATTCCATTGTGATTAAGGACTTTATTATTTAGGAACACATACTTCAGCCAAAAAACTCTTACACCAAAACATCTTTTATGAATGTGGCTGGTAGTTCCAATGGTTTATGTGTTGTAAGCACTTGATGGGACATGTTATTTTCCTTGTCAAAAAGTTATTAATTGATGTATGAATGGTGCTATTTAGATTACAAAGGAACTCATATGGTATGGATAATTATTTGTGATATTGTGTTAGGGTTAAGTACAGAGAAAACCAAGGCACTTTAATCCTTCTCTCTAGGATCTTATAGCTGTCAAAATAATGTCATGAAACATTTTTTTATAATAGTTTTACATTTTTTTAATGGAACATCTCTTTAAGTTTAATAGGAACAATGGAAATAGGTATATTTTACAGAAGAATTCATTGAGATGTATTGAGATTTAGTGAGCTATTCAAGGATAGTTACAAAATCATAGTAAACACCACCAGAATCCAGAGCTCTAGACTCCTAGTTCAAGGAGCTACCAACTAAGAGTTCATGCAGCAGTAATGTAGGATAGATGATTTGAAAATAGAGGAAAATTGTTGAAATGACCTATTTTTTGTTAAGTGCCTATTTTGTGCAAGATATTGTGTCAGTTTTGTTTGGTTAGAAACTGAGAAAAGTCATATCTATACATAAAATTATATTGTATAGTGGTAATACAAATAGTAGACAAAGGCTATCTAAAATAATAAAATGATTATATTATATGGAAGCTAAAAGTACTCTTGGCAGTAGAAAACCCCTTATATACTGGTCTATAATTAAGAGAGAATTTGGAGAAAATAACCAACAAGTTTTTATTTACATGTGAAGAGAATGGCTCTGAGATCGAGGGGCCATTATTCTTCGAGGAGGGTAGCATTTCACATTTACTTAAATAGGTTTACTGAGCAGTGAGATGGAAACTTGAGTTAAGAGAGAATGCTAAAGCATATAATCAGAGGTAGCTGAGACCTTGGAGACTGTCTAGTCCCTGCGTTAATCTCACAGCTAAGGAAACTGAGACCTAGAGTGATGCTGAGTTACTTGCCAAAGGCAGTCACACAACTAGATGGGGGCAGAAGTGGAATCAGATTCCTTCTAACTGCCTGGATATGAAAAAACAATGCAGTAGATTGATAATGGTACCAAGAAGGTGGCAAATTGTGGACATATATTGGATCTGTGGAGTTAGAATGTAATATCTACAGAGATGTGATTTCTATCAATCTCTTAAAGACAAGAAAGAGAATGATTGACTAGTTTTCGGTTCCTTGAGCAGAGCAAATAAAAATAAAAGGATGTAGTAATCCATGGAGGAGTTTGAAAAATAGGATGAGCTGCTTGATGGCACATATAAAAATGGCCTTCCCAGCAATGTCTAAGACATTTTATTAATAACAGAAATAAAGATAATAATGGTGATAATAAGAACAACAACAACAGCAGGTTCCTTTTATTGAATGTTTACCCTCTGTCCAGGCGGGTATCGTGCCTGGTAAGGTAAGGTAAGGTAACTACCTGGTAAGGTAACTAATCTTAAGTACATTAGTTTATTTAATTATTTCATCCTGTAACCTAGTATTACTGTGCCATTTTATAGATGAGGAAACTCCAGTTACAGCCAGTTACACAGGAAGTTGGCTATTGAATAAAAATTTGAATTCTAATTTTGTTTGAATTCTAAAGCTAGTGTTTTTCAAACTTGAGTAATGAATAAGCCCTCCTTCTAAAGGAAAAATAATCTGCCCCATATCCTGTATTGACCTATTTTTATTATAGGACTACTTAACAAAGTATAAATATAGTATAAATATAAAATCCTTAAGCATATAGTGCTTATTATAATTTTTTAAAAACAAAAAATTACAAGTTAAATATAAGCAAAACTTTAAAAATCAATAAAATTCAAATTAATGACATTAATGTGAAAGAGGAAGTGTTGTTTTTTCTGAAATGAAAATATTGATTACAAGATGAATTTGCAGCAAACTCCTCTATCACCGTTCTATTGACTTTGGTGTGCCTGTATTGCCATGTGCTTTGTGTTAACTTGGTTCCCTGCCACTTTTCTTTATTTTGACCTCTTCACAATGTCTCTTCAGACAATTCTTTATTGTATCATTTGTTCTTCATTTGGTATAGTCCGTTATTTATTATTGATTCTACCTCTGTTTTCATTAGTTGTGATGTGTACCAATCCCTTGGTGCCAATTTGATGGTTTAGGTTCTGAAAGGTCAGGTCAGTATGTATTTAGGTATAACATGATGGTCATCCAGGTAATGTAGAATATGTTCATGTTATTTATTTTTCAGGCTATCATCTAGAAGAACCCACAAAATTTAAGAAATCACAACTGCAAATCATAACCAGGCCTCTGGTGTTTCCACTTAAAGAAAAAATTACACTGCATTTTCTCTAAAAACACTACCATTGAATCATCTAGTTTCTTCAGGGTAATAGTAGAGACCCAGGAAAGCTTCTATCTGCACCCACTTTTGGTGCTACCTTCGTTTAGGCCACCACGATTCTGCATCTCAGTTTCTACCATAGCCCCTAATTTTACCCCCAGTAGTCTGTTCCTCACAGTGTATTCCATTCTAGTGAGTTTTCTATAATACAAACTTTAAGGACTCAGCTTAGGAATCAACTCATTCTGAAATCTTTCCCCTACTGATTCTCCTTATCTCCTGCTTTTTCATTATCCTGATCCCTAGATTGAATTAGTTTTCTTTCCTCTATTTCTTCTTTACAACTCCATAATATCAAAAAAGCACATCTCTATCATGGTGCTTAATACATTGTATTATAATCCTTAATTTTTTGGTTTTTTTCAAGTAGACTGTTGGCTTCTTAAAAGTAGGTCCTGCCTTGTGCATCTTCTAACTAGCACATTATCTAAATGGGAAGAAAGTTCTGATGATATAGCTGTGATCTTGAATCACTGGTCAATCAAGGGGTTCTTTTGTTTGTTTTATTTTGTTTGTTGTTTTTTTATTTTAGACAGAGAGCACGAGCAGGTGAGAGGGGAAAAGAGAGAGAGGGAGGGAGGGAGGGAGAAGGAGAGAGAATCTTAAGCAGGCTCCACATGTAGCACAGAGCCCAGCGTGGGACTCGATCCCATGATCCAGGGATCATGACCTGAGACAAAATCAAGAGTCGAATGCTCAGTCAACTGAGCCACCCTGACACCCCCAGTCAGTTGTTATTTAAAAAGTGAGTAGTCAAAAATAGGCAAGAGCGAGGAAGGTATTTCCTCATCTTTCCCATCTGAGTATGTAAAACTTATACAAATTGCCTAGTTAATGTAAGGAACATAAGTTTAGAAACGATCTTTCCATAAAGCATTAAATGCTGGCATCATCTTGCTTTCTCTATGTTTTGTTTTTCCATGGCTAGGTGCTGTGATTGTCTCCACGCCCCAGGACATTGCACTGATGGATGCACACAAGGGTGCTGAGATGTTTCGAAAAGTCCATGTGCCTGTAAGCATGTATAACCTCACTGTTACGAGACACTCTAACTGAAGAAGCAAGTCATTGAGAAATGCAGCCGAAATTTTAATTTATTTATCTACATAAATCTGTATGAAAACCCTACTGCATCTTTATGGTTACTTTAACAACACATATATAGTTGCAAATGTATATGCACATTATATTAATCAAGAAAGATTCTAATTGCATGAAAATATTTTTGAAAAAGAATTCTAAAACATCCTTCAGGTATGAGTTTTGTGATTAAATACCACCTTTCCAAATACTCAAAGCTAATATTGACAAAAAAGAAACAAAACCCCCCACCTGAGTGTTTAGGTAGATACACTTGAATAGAGCTCTGGTGGGAAGACAGGGGAAAAACGTGAATTTTTTCCTTCTGTTTCCAGTTGAACTCATGCATAGCTCACTGTCTACTAAAATGTATTTACAGATTTTCTACATGATATGACAAAATAAAACAAATTAATATATTAAAGGACTCTTAAAATCAGAGTTATAAGTGAATCTGTAAACAAACTGCATGCCATTAAAGGACTTAAGTACATGCAAGAAGTATGCCCTGAATTTTCCAGCAGCCACACAGGGTTTTTATAAAATTGTCCATTTCCATGAGGTTAGAAAGAGCTTGATGTTCAAGAGAAGAGAGCCGATTCCAAAGAGGCGCAAGTGTCTCCTAGGTTCTCAGAAAAAAGAAACCCTTTATATAATGAACACACTCTCATTACCTTTTTAAAAAAAACCATAAATAGGGGCATCAGGAAGGCTCACTCGGTTAAGCGCCCAACTCTTGATTTCAGCTCAGGTCATGATCTCACAGCTTATGAGTTCGAGCCCTGAGTTAGACTCTGCGCTTACAGCATGAAACCTGCTTGGGATTCTCTCTCCCCTCTCCTCTCTGCCCTTCCCCTGCTTGTGTTCTCTTTCTCTCAAAATAAATAAATTTAAGCAAGCAAACAAACAAAAAACATAAATAGAAGGTTCTTACTCCTAGTGTGCCTCAGCAAAAGCAAGTGGACTTGTGCCAGAATACAGTTTAGAACAAGCATTTTTTGTACAAAGCCAACATGATGCCTACATCTGTAGGGCTGTCAGATGGCCTCGATTAATTCAGGGGTAGATTTTAGATCTTACAGTGCAGTGTTTTTTAGACTTCTGTCCATGGATTAGCTTCAGGAGTCTCATGATTTTCTCCTTCCTCCTTTCCTCATCCCCAAATTGTATGTTCACTTTGAGTTTGTTTTGGTATGGAGAGAATTCATAACTTTCATTGAATACCTCAGTGAAACTGTGATGTGGTATAAGATCCAGTGATGTACTAGCATTAGTGGACTCTCTTTCACTAATGATTTTTTTCTCAGAGGAGATTCTGTGATGATCCTCTTTGACAAGTATCTCTTCCCCCTGGCCAGTTAGTATAAAGCTGTATGCATGAACAAGCCATGGAGCCCTGGACTAGATTCACATTGTTTTATGAAAATTGAGGAACCTGATAAGGATTATGCCTGTATACTTATTTCCCAACTGATCTGAGGGTATTCCCACAGAAGGCATAAAATTGTGTTAAGAAAGTGTTTTAAGGCCAACTTTTATATGTGGGTAAATGAGTGTTATAAACCCCATGATGTCTTATGTTGTGAATTTTAGCTTGGAAAAATTTTAAAGCAATGGTAACCAAGTGCACACCTCATAAAAATGTCTCAATAAAAGCATACAGTTTGAGCAGTGTGACTTCCTATTATGCCCTCCAAGATAAAGTAGGTATAGGTAATATCCACCCAAATAACTAAATAAGAATACTAACAAAATATATTTATTTATTTTTGAGAGAAAGACAGAGTGAGAGCAGTGCAGGGGCAGAGAGAGAGGGAGAGAGAATTCCAAGCAGGCTCCACACTGTCAGCACAGAGCCCAACACGGGGCTAGAACCCACAAAACTGTGAGATCATGACCTGAGCCGAAGTCAGAGGCTTAACCGACTGAGCCACCCAGGCACCCCACTAAATAAGAGTACTTATATGGGATTTAAAAAATATAAATCAGCAAAAAGATAGAAAAAGGGCTATCTAAAAAAACTGAAAACAAGTTATCCATAATCTTTATTTCCAGCAGAAATTAGGTACAGCACCAGTGGTCTTTCACTACCACTTCAATTAGGATAATATAATAGTCATCCTATCAGCATGTAAGGGAATGCTTACCTTTTCCTTCTGTAAGATAAGGGTAGAGGCCTATGTCCACTTTACTCAAAAGCATCCTGGCAGTTTTTAAGGGACAAGTCTTTAAAAAGCCAAAAGCAGGACTCCCCCCCCCCCCCCCACTGTAAGTTATCATTTCGTACAGCTATTTCAACTATGCTGTCACTTGATGGGACTTTGGCTACGGGGCAGGTTTTACATGCACTTTGCTAGTGGGGGGGGTCTAATGACCACATTGATGGGGTCTCATCACATATTCAGCATATGTATCTTTTAGTCTTTTATGTTATTTTCACTTGCCTGCAGCACTTGATATATATTGCCCTATAAGTAAAGGGGCAAACAATCTCAATTTTTCCAACATATTTTTCTCTAGACTCTAGAACAAAGGGTGGAATAGAGTCTGATGGAACATAACAGTGGGGAAGAGGGATGGTCACTGAGACCAGGTTAGGCTATTACTTGATGGGTGCCACTGAGGAATAGAAGCAAAGAAATACAGTGAGAAAATATGTCAAGTGCAGGGTCTTAGGCTGCATAAAACTAATAGAACTAGTGGAGGATTAGTTAGGGAGTAAAGGAGCTATTTGTGATCAGAAAGTTAATGTTGGAGTTTAAGTTTGGAGAGTTGGAACAGTCCTGGGTCAAGAAAAGGTCCCGATTGTGGTTGGTCATGGCTGTGTGGGGCTGAAGTGGAATAAAAGTAAAAGTCATTGGAAATGCATAATTCCCCAAGTTGGCTTTTTTGACATCATCCTGTATCTTTATAATAGTCCTCTTTTTTTCACCCCTGTGTTTCAATTATTTGCCCTCTAAACAAGAAAATAAATTTTTTTAGTGTTTGTTTATTTATCTATTTATTTATTTAGACAGAGAGAGAGAGAGAGAGAGAGAGAGAGCAGGGTAGCAGCACAGAGAGAGGGAGAGAGAGAGAATCCCAAGCAGACTCTTCATTGTCAGTGCGGAGCCTGATGTGGGGCTTGAACTCATTAACTGTGAGGTCATGACCTAGCTGAAATCAAGAGTCAAATGCTTAACTGACTGAGCCACCCAGGTGTCCCTAAACAAGAAAAAATTTTAAAAGAGGTAGAATATCTTAATCATCTCAGAACAAGATAGGTGCTCAGTAATCTTTGCAAGTGAATGAGTGAGAACTTTCCAGCAGTGAGCTCTGTAAACACTTGGATAACCATGGTGCAGCTATATTGTAAAGGGAATCCTGGTTCTGAGTGGGATGTAGATTTGATGACCTCTGAGATAGTGCTGGCATTAAAGAGCCTTGGAGTGTAAGTAATCGCAAAGCATCTGAAATTAGAAAGTGTTCCATAAATGCAAAGGAGAAATGTTATGCTTTGTTTATACTACTTTATTTCATTTTTGTTTGATTTTTAGTCTTGCTTTCTGATTTTTCCCCTTTTGAAGTGCATTAGTTACCATGGAAACAATGATGTCATTGGAATTCATTGATATGGACAGAGTTTAGTAATGTCTACAAGAACATTTCGAAGTTAATTTAAATGCTTTCTTAAAACTCAAGGCTCAAATAAGGGAAGGAGAAGAAGAAATGAGCTATTAAATTCTCTTTTCTCTGCCTGAAATCATAAGAGGTCTGCCAAGTCCTTGATTATCTCAGTGTTTGTAGATAGACTGTTGCTTTTTTTTAAACAATAAATTTGGAGCACCTGGGTGGCTCAGCCAGTTAAGCGTCTGGCTTCGGCTCAAGTCATGATCTCACGGTTTGTGGGTTCAAGCCCCGCATTGGGCTCTGTGCTGACAGCTAGCTCAGAGCCTGGAGCCTGCTTCAGATTCTGTGTCTCCCTCTCTCTCTACACCTCCCCTGCTTGTGTTGTCTCTCTCTGTCTCTCAAAAATAAAAAACATTAAAAATTTTTCAAAAAAATAAAAAATAAATAAAATTTTTTCAGGGGCATCTGGGTGGCTGAGTTGGTTAAGCATCTGTCTGACTCTTGGTTTTTGCTCAGGTTGTGATCTCATGCGTTCAGCTCCGCACTAACAGTGTAGAGTCTGCTTGGGATTCTCTCCCTCTCTCCCTTTCTCTCTCTCTGCCCTTCCCCTTGAGCATGTCTCTGTCTCTGTCTCTCTCTGTCTCTCACTCACTCTGTCTCTCACACACACACATACATAGCACACACACAAAACAAATAAACAAATTTTTTATTTTGTACATTTTGGGGTACCTGGGTGGCACAGTCTGTTAAGCCTCTGACTTCAGCCCAGGTCATGATCTCACATTCCTGGGTTTGAGCCCTGTGTCAGGCTCTTGTGCTGACAGCTCAGAGCCTGGAGCCTGTTTCCAATTCTGTGTCTCCCTCTCTCTCTGCTCCTGCCTGCTCATGCTCATTCTCTCTCTGTCTCAAAAATAAATAAAACATTTAAAAAATTTTTTATACATTTTTAATGGTGAATACTTTTTGCCTTGTAACATTCTCACAAAATTTTGTTCCTTCCTTTATAATGGGGGTCAAGGCATCTCAGTTTGGAGCCATTCCCCTACAATTTGAACTTTTAGATTTACAGGGATTTCACTATCCAGCTCTTCCTTCTTGAGCAATCTCCTTCCCAGCTCCTGAAAATTATATTAAAGTATGCTGCTTCTCTTACTCCTTCTGTATGTAATGAATCCCTTCATTAATTTTAATTCAGCAGATAGTTTATTCTACAAATATATATTTACTCATATTGAATGCCTTCCATAAGCAAAGTACTGTGATAGGTTTTCTTGGTGATTAAAAAAGAAAAAGGAATGAGCCTTTTCTGTTAATATCCTTACTGTTCTGTGAACTACCTCCATTATGATAAAGGGGCCCTGAATTCTGAGGAGCACAAGGACACTTTCTTCTCTGGGATAGTAAGTAGGACTTTCATGAAAAAGTCCTGGTTTTTTCTATGCCCCTGTTATTTTGCTTATCCTAGTCCCTTGCCTGATGTGCCATCATTAGCTTGGGAACTCATATTCATATTTCAAATTCTTGCTCAGGTATTACTTTCTCTAGAAAGCTTTTCCCAAATTCCCAGAAAAGGTTAATCTTTCTTGAGAATTACTTGACCAGATATCTAGTTTGGCTCTTATCCCACTACAGTTTACCTGTCAGTCTCCACTAAAGAATATGAGTTCCTAGAGGGCAAGAAAACATGCCTTAAATATTCTTAAATGCTCAATTACTTAGTATGGTAGGCATATGATAAATACTTATACAGAAATTTGCCCTGGATATAATGCCAGCCACAATCTGCTGTTGTCTTTAATCCCCAGCTCACAGATCACTCTGCCTTGTATTCTCTCTGCTACAGTGAAGCTGGTCTTATTCCATTTATTTTAGATTGCCTCACAGTTTCTTTCTTCATGGCCTTGAGCATGCTGTTTCTCCACATGAGGCCCATTTACCCTCATTTTTTTTTTTTTTTTGACTTGGTAGCTCCTTTTTATTGTTTGGTACTTAGATTAAATGGTCCTTTTTCTGGGAGACTGCTGCATCCCTGTTAACTAGGTGAATTCTTTCTAGTGCATGATCTAGTAATACTCTATTTCTCCTTCTGTAACTGTTTTCATAGTTGTCAGTACTTTCACATGTGTCAGTACTTTCACCAGGCTATAAGCTCTGAGTGAAGGGACTCCTTATCTCCCTGTGTGCCAAGAACATATAGTTGCTTACTAAATGTATACAGATTGAATGAATGGAATAGGATTTTCATAGGCATAGCAGGGACCTGGAGGGACAGAATTTAGTCTGAAAAGAATCAGGAAATCACAAATTGTGTTCAGGGCCATTCAGTTTGTCTATAGTTGAAGTAATATGTTTGGCTGTGGTTATGCAAGGCTCAGGTTTGGTAGAGGTTTAACCACTGAACTAAGGACTTAGACTTTTCTTCTTGAGATTTTTAGAGGAGTCCATAAAGAATGCTGGAAAGGAAATAGACTTAATTAGAATGGAGCTTTAAAAATATTTAATTTGGTGGAAATGAATAGAAAAGACAGGAGCCAGGAGAGAGCGGAGGCATTAAGGAAGCATTTGCAGTGGTCAGAGTTACTCACACTGTAGGTTGTAACCCACCAATGAGTCATGAAACTAACACTGTGAGAGATAAAACCAAAGGCTTTAAACAATATTGGGGTTAATTGCTCTTAGGAAGAGAAAGTATTATTTCATAAAGATTTGGTCTCAGTTGTCAATACATAGAAGTGTGCATTTGTATTGAATCAACACCTAAACTATTTCTCTTATGGTAAGATGGTTTTAATAATTTGAAAAAACACCATTGTAGATGATAGGAAGTAAGGGTCTGATCTAAAATAACAGGACTGAAAATGGAAAGGGGAATAAATGTGATGGACGTTTTGAAGGAAGAATTGACAGGGTTGGCAATTGATTACATAAGGTAGCATGGTTAAGGGGGAAAATGGCAGACATCAAAGGGATTTTGAGAGTTAGGCTGCCATATTCATAAATCTCCCAGGAGGTAGTTTTTTGATCAGGACGACAGTGAGGTAGAAATAAGAGGTTAGATTCTCAGTCGCAAATCCCTATCTTTCTTCTCTATGAGGGTTCTGATTTAAAACTGTTTGGCAAGGAAGAGACTGGTAGAGAGAATGATTTGATGTTGGCCTTTTTAGTACTGTTCACATCACATGATGGATGGGACCATCCCTTCTCCTCACAGAAACAGATTTATTAATCTATATTTGTAGCTCTTTCACACAGATTGATTATTTTTAGTACTGAGAGAGCTGTAGTCTTTATAGTATATAACTTCTTTTATGGTTACAAATTAAATTACTTTAGACATTTTATTATAATTTTTAGGCAATAGGGTGCTACTTACAGTGGCATTTTTGCATAGTAGTAAAGAGAGTGAGCTCAGGAGTCTGAATGCTAGAGTTCAAATCCTAGCTTTGTCAGTTTGTAGCTGTATAACCCCAGAAAGTTACTTAATTCATAATATTAGAATTATAGTACTGTTTCCATCAGAGGATTGAGATGAGAAATAAATGAGATAATGCTCGTAAAGGGCTTAGTATAGTGTTTGGCATAAGCTGAAACAACCAATAATGTCAGTATAAAATGTCACATAATTAATGGTGCTTAGTATAATTAGTTTTAGAATGTTATGAAACAGAAAAATTTATAATTCATAGAATAGATATTTATGTATTTTGCCTACATATTTTGACAAGTCCTTTATTTGCTAATAAGAATGTTAACAAGAAAATTTTAAAAACATAGATGAATAGTGTCTTTGAGATTTCCTTATTCCTTGAGCCTAAACCATTCTTTTCATATCGATTAGTTGCTAAAGTTATATAGAGTCTAAAATTCTGTGTTATTTAAATTTTTCACTATTTAATGCATCTTAATTGCTGTTACAGGCAAACCTCAAAATATATAATGATACAAGTACAATAGTTTATTTCTTGCTCGTGTGACAATATTCCTGGATGAACAGGTGAGCAAGCTGGTCTTCTTCCAGGAAGCCATTTAGGCTACTCTGGCCTTTGCCATTTTCAAATATGAGGTCTAAACCCACCTTTGGGGCCATACTCATTTGAGCCAGCCTGAGGGGGAACTAGAATAGAGGCGTGTACATGGAGATTTTATGGACCAGACATACATACATTTCTACTCACACTTCACTAAAAGTCCTATGTCACATTTCTCAATAAGCTCAAGAAAATTAGGTTAGCTATGTGCCAAGGAAGATGAGGCCATGGACTTTGGTCAGAGCTACCTGTCTCTGCTATGGATGATTTGAAAACATCCATAGCCTAATGCTGGTCACTGAATTTACATTTTTTCCCTTGTAAGTAATTCTGAAAAATCTATAACTACTTCAGCCTTGCGAATAGTTATTTATTTTAAAAAGGGAAATATGATTTTGCTTTCCTGTGGTTTACTTTTCCTGCTGATTAAAAACAAAAAATTCAAAGAAACAAAATATATTACTGTGGTGTGGAACTTTCAAATATTATTTTGAAAGGGTTAATGATTATATTTTCTTCTAAGAAAAATGAGGTGATCTGAGAACCTAAAATAGATGATTCACTGTTTTCTTTCCATTTTCCACTAGTTTCCATTTTTATTATCACAGACCCTACATAGTGTTCTCAACAATGAGGATCAGAGTTGTGGTTTATTATTTTCTGGCAGAGTGGCCATTTATGGTAGTAGGTTAATTATTTGGACCTGGGGTTTCATACCTTCACCTGTGAATGTCTTTAAAACTCATATATTCATTATACCCATCTTAGAGCTTTTTTAGCATCTGTCTAGTTTATCTGTTAGACCCCAAAAGTCCAATTGTAGTTAATACCTCGAGCTGACCTGTCATAAAAAATAATTTATAAATAGGCAGTCTTATGTGAAAATATAGGCAAGTGACACATTTATTCTCTCCTTTCTTCCTTGAATATAGTTTTTCCTCTGTGATTATCAAATAGTCTCATTTGGTTCTCTTGGTAATTTCATACCTTTGATGTATTTGAAGAATCTTTCATTATTGGCTATAAGGGCTTTACAAAGTGCCGTTTCCTTCTTCACAATTGGTTAATTTTTCCACTTTTAGAAAAGTGACTTTTCTTTTTTGGTAACCTTTATAAAACTGGGTAGCATTCTGCATCTTGGCCATTATTCCATCTCAGAGTCTATATGCTCATTTGTGTCTTTCTTTGGGATCTCTCACAAGTCCATGAATGTTTTTATTGAGAATGCTGTTCTATGTGATTTACATGAATTAAAGTAATAATAACCCTCACAGCCCTGTGAGACAGATAACATCATTTATCTCATTTTGCAGTTGAAAAAACTGTGGTACAGAAGATTAAAGAACTCACATATGGGGACCTGTTTAGTGGGCATCTGGGCTCCTATCCCAAGCACTATGCTTTCCAGAGCCCACATTTCTAACTGCTGTTTCTGGGGATTATCCAGTATTGAGTAATCTAAACTTTAGTAATATGGACATGGTAGAATAATTCCATAAGGTTAGAAATTTCAGGGAACAGGAAGAGTCTCCATTAAATTTGCTTACCATTGGGTTTCTAACTGTCTAGATGGGCAAGTGAGGACAGAAAAAGGGGTTTATTGAAAAATGGGGTGGAGTCAAGAGAGGCATAATGAGGGTGTTTGGGGGGAAAGGGAGTTCCATGACCAGGAGAAGGAAATGAAATCTAAGGTTGGATTGTAGCAGTGGGTGTGAAGATGGTTCAAATTAGGCCTTCCATTATAACTAAACTATATTGACTCAATATTGTTTCAGACTGCCGAGTTCCCTGAACACAATCCTTGAGTCCATTTACTTGTCATCTTGTTTGGTGACTTCTATATACAGAGCAGTGACCCAGCTGGTTTGAATTTTGGCTGTGTTATTTACTAATTGTGTGACCTTGAGCAAATAATTTAGCATCAGTGTTTTGTGACCCATCTCATAAGTCATAATGGCAGTTAAATGAGATTATATATGGAGTACATAGCATAGACCTTAGTACATGGTCCTATAAAGGGAGGCTCTGAAAGTTATTGTTTTAATAGTAGATTTTAGGGATCATTATTATAGAGATCATTATTTAATATAAACCTTAATTTTGAAATTCAGGATGTAGAGAAGTTGAGTTATACGTCATGGACTCACAGTTATTTAGTTGGTCCCTGAGAGGAACATGAAGGCACTTTCCCCATTCATTGTTCTTTGCATGCCAGACTCCTTCTTCTGAAAAAGGAAACAAAAACATCCATCTCATTTTTTAAAAGTATAATATTTGTACACTCATTTCAAGGAAAATATTAAAAACAGTTTCAAGGCTAATAGAGAACTTGAAAAGCACTTGAAAATGTAGTCTATTTCAGTTATTATTATTCATTTTCTATTTAACAATTTCTCCTCTTAAATCATATTTTGTAATCCTTGTGACAAAGTCCAACCAGCAAGAATTTAACCTGATTGTAACCTTGAGAAATTGTATTGGATAGTAGCCTGAAAATCTTGCTTGTTACTTACCTGAATCTGAATTTAAAATGCCAAGAAGAAATTAAAATTAAGGCTTTTTGAGCTTGCTTAATTCAATTCAGTTGGACACAAAAATGCAATATTTCAGAGCAATGTTGATATTTCAAGAGAGACAATTTTTTTTAAGTTAATAAAAGAAGTACCCTTCTGAGCCAATGATGGATTGGAGTAACGTAAAAATAACATGTATAAGGTTTGTGGTGGCTGATGTTAAGCAGGCCTGTGGCATTTACTTTTTTTCAGTAAAGCTACCTGAGGTAAAAAGAGATAGGGGTCTTACACATTTTTTCTCTTTAAAAATTTTTTTAATTTGTGTATAGTTGACACAAAGTCATGTTATATTTTGATGAGACATTAAAAAATGATTGAGCATGCTTACAGGCATTTTAATGGTATTATGTAAATTAAGCTATGGCAAAGCATCTGTTTTCTAATGTTTCTGCTCTACAAAATAGCTCTACAATAAACAAACAGCTTAACAGCACATGAAATAGTCACACAATATAAGTGTTTTTTCTGGGGGGCGGGGAGCAGGCAGTACAGGGTAGTCACATGGACATGAATTCTTTCCTTTTTAAGAAAATGTTTTATGAACAAAATTGTCATTTGGATATTTTAATGTCCTTTCTTATTATATTAGCTGTCCCTGTTCAAAACTCTTTGATTTAGAGGACTGCTTTTTAAAAAAAAACTACTGTAATATTTTCTAATCTTTTTAATACTCCAGGCTTTCTTTTAAATTTTCTTCTAACTAACCTCATGGTTTGAAAAAGTTGTCTGCCACATACTCTGCATATCTTAATGTTTTCTTTCTAATTAAACAAATAAATATATGTGTGTGTTATCACATTCAGTTGATATAATTTCAACTAAAAGCAAAGAAACTTGACAGTTTATCTTTCCTATATAGTCTTGAAGGTAACTATTTCATGTTTTTCAATTTTAAAAAATATTCATAAATCACTAGCCCTCATCAATGTTTTTGTGCATCTTTAGAACCTTAAAGCAACCTTAAATAGGAGAACTACCAAAATAAATTCTATAGTCATGCTTCAGTTGTCTACAACAGTGCTGTCCAGTAGAAATGTAATGCAAGCCACAAATGTGACTTAAAAATGGTGAGTAGCCATTTATTTTTTTTAATGTTTATTTATTTTTGAGAGCAAGAGAAAGGACAAGCAGAGGAGGGCAGAAAGAGAGAGGGAGACTGCGAAGCTGAATCAGGCTCCCAGCTGCCAGCATAGATCCCAACACGGGGCTCAAACCCATGAACCATGAGATTTTTGACTTGAACCAAAGTCAGACGCTTAACTGCCTGTCACCCAGGTGCCCTTTTAGTAGCCATATTTTAAAATGTAGAAAAAGAAAACAGGTGACCTTAATATTAATAATATACTTAACTCAGTATATTAAAAATATTATCATTTCAACCTGAAGTCAATATCAAAGTTGAGAATCCATCAACAAAGGAATTATATATATTTTTTTAATTTTTTTAATGTTTTATTTATTTTTGATACAGAGAGAGACAGAGCATAAAAGGGGGAGGAACAGAGAGAGAAGGAAACACAGAAGCAGAAGCAGGCTCCAGGCTCCAAGCTAGCTGTCAGCACAGAGCCCGACGCGGGGCTCAAACCCACAAATGTGAGATCTGACCTGAGCCGAAGTCGGAGGCTTAACTGGCTGAGACACCCAGGCGCCCCAGGAATTATATTTTAAAATACTAGGAATACTTACAATTCAATAAAAAAAAAAAACCATGATCAATAGAAAAAAATAGACAAGAGACCTGAACAAACATTTCACAGAGGAGATATATACAAATGACCAATAAACATGTAAAAATATGCTTGGGGCACCTGGATGGCTCAGTTGGTTAAGTGTCTGACTTTGGTTTGGTTCATGATCTTACAGGTTGTGCCCTGTGTCAGGCTCTGTGCTGACGGCTCAGAGCTTGGAGCCTGCTTCAGATTCTGTGTCTCCCGCTCTCTCTGTCCTTCTCTACCCCCCCCCCCACCTCTCTCTCTCTCAAAAATAAATAAACATTAAAAAAATTTTTTAAATAATTCTCAACTTCATTAATAATCATAGCAACCTCAATTAAAGCCACAGTGCAAAGGAGAGCAGAGCACAGCTTCAGGAAGAAAGGGAACTAAGTGGAATACATATGCACTCCTGCATCTTTCTAATCACCACCTCTAACCAGAGGAAAGTATAGACTGTAATGCCTAAGGCTTCACTGCCACCTCCCAAATATCATGCCACTTTCAGGGAACTTTAACCAGGAGCCATATATGAAGGAAGATTCTAGGAAATATAGTTCCCAGTATAAACAAGATTGACAATTTGAACAGTCCAGCACAAGGGCTCACTATACTTGTTAAAATAAAGAAGACTGATGCTACCAAATGTTGGTGAAGCTGTGGTACAGCTGGAATTCTCATTCATTACTGGTAGGAGTGTCAATTGGTAGAACTTTATTGGAAAACTCGGCATATTTCGCTAAACGTAAACATGCATAACCTAAATATTTAGCAAAGAGAGAGAGAGAGAGTGAGAGAGAGAGAGAGAGAGAGACATATATAAAAACATTCATAGAAGCATTATTTACAATAGTTTCCCCAAAATGGAACCCAAATTATAATACTATAAATTAGTTTTGCCTGTTTGTGAACTTTATGTAATTGGAATAGTAAGTATAATACTTTCATTTGCTTATTTTGCTTAAAATTATATTTGAGAGATTCATTCCTATTGTTGACTATAGCTAAAATTTTTTCATTTTCATTACTTTGTAGCATTCCATCATGTGGCTGGCCACAATTTATTTGTCCATTTGACTGTTGATGGTCATTTGTGTTATTTTCTATTTGGGGATAATTAGTGCTATTTGGGAATACTTTTGTGCATGTCTTTTGTTGAATGTTAAGTTCACATTTGTGTTAATATATAACTGAGGGCAAATTACTATGCCATAGTGTGAACTAAACATATGTCAGTTAGTTAGATTAACTGCCAAACAGTTTTCCCAAATGGTCATTCCAGTTTACGCACTCAGCTGAAACTGAGTTTTACTTGCTCTCTGTCCTCATGGAGATTTGGTATTGCTTGTTATTACAGTCATATAGACATTCACCTATTCTAATCAGGTCTTAAGCTTAAATATATGGTATCTCATTTTGGTTCTAACTTGCATTTCTCTGATGATTACTGACGTTGAACCCTTTTTTCTCATGTTTGTTGGTCTTTGGATATCCTTTTCTTTATTGAGTGCTGGTTAAGTCTTGCCCATTATTTTATTTCTGATTTTCTCTTACTGATTTGTGGAATTCTTTATATATTTCAGATAAAAGCCTCGTGTCATAGATGTGTATTATAAATACCATCTCCTGCCTTATACTTTGCCTTTTCATTCTGTTGTGTCTTCCAATGTAGTTATTAATTTTAATGACTAAGTTAACAAAATAATTTTTTATTTATGTGCAGTGCTTTGTGTCCTGCTAGAAAAGTCTCACACTACTCCTCAACCTTGCAGGCTTTTCAATTCCTTGAAGAAGACTTCTCCTTACTTGCGTCTTGA